>NC_043003.1:18660259-18966509 GCF_006345805.1 Octopus sinensis
GAGTTAAAGAATGATATTATGGATCAGGCATTTTAAAAGCATAGTGTGATTAGATCATGAGCTGTGGCAGAGATTAAAAGCCAAATTTTAATTTAAAAAAAATTTTTTTTTTTTTCTTCAAATTCATCACCAACAATACTTTTAAGAATATCTCAAATCTTGCTTCTCAACATATATACAGACATACATCCTAAGTAAATCTCAATGAATACATACCTGAACAGAAAAATCAATTAAAATACATCTTAATTACAACTGTGCATATATGTATACATATGTAGTAACTGCATTTACATGTGCGGACAAGTCTGCACAGGTATGTTCAAAATGTATCAAAACATAATTCAATAATGAACACAGGAACCGCCCCCAAGGCTAAAACTAAATTGAGATAATTTAAAACTTCTGGTTCTTTCCTTTTTCTCAAATTTTTAACATGCCAAAATGAGAGACAGACAGGCAGACAAGGGAAGAGGAATAGCTGAAGACTAGCACCGGGCACATGTGCATTAACGCACGCATGCACATACACGCAGATTCGCATATATGTGCGTGTACATCTTTTAGCTCCTGGTACATTTATTTAACACATTAGCTCAACATCCCAAATACAATAATGAATGGAGACATGACGCAAGTGAGACAAAGAAAAAATAACACAAAAAAAAAGAGAAAAAAACACACAGCAAGCAAGGAAATTAATTCAAAAAAAGATGGAAAAATTTTTAAAAAAAGAGGGACACAATCGATGAATGGTTAAAGAAGGAGTTGTTAATAATGATATTAATACACAACAAAAAATCATAACAAAAAGACAGCAACTAAATAATAGGGGATATACATACATACATACATACATACATATATATATATATATATATATATACATATATATATATAATATATATACATATATATATACATATATATATATACATACATATATATACATATATATATATACATATATATATATACATATATATATATACATATATATGTAAGCCTTGAATATTTTAACTGCACAAGAAATGTTTATTTTACATTAAATAACATTTTGTACAGACATACATTTATTTGAAGGACATGCAATAACAAAGACACAATTGATATTAGTCAGAAAGAAAAAAAAAAGAAACATAATAGAAATCATCTCTCTTTATGTCTCAGTTTTTTTTTTGTTTTTTTGTTTTGTTTTGCCTCATTATTTTTCTTTTTGGGTCTATAATCTATAGTTGTTGCTGGAATTTGATACATTTCAAACAAAATGGTTTTCAAAGTAAAGCTGCTATGACAAAAATAAACAAAGCAAAACAAAAATCGAAACCAAAATGATGGAAAAAAAGTGTAAGGAGGAAGTGGAATGACTATTTGAAATAAATGATTTGTCTGGGTTTTATATGTGTATGTATGAGTGTATATGTATGCCTGTATTTTATATATGTATATATACACACACACACACACATATATATATACACATACACAAACACAAATAAATGTGTGTATGTGTGTATATATATGTGTGTATATATATACATATATATATATAAATATATGTGCATGAGTGTTTATATATATGTGCATATGTTTATATACATATATATATATATATATATACACATGTATATATTCCTTGTTCAGTCTTTACTAGTTCTGTGATATAATCCATTATTCCAAGTGGTATGAGATGAGATGCAGGTTAAAAAGAATTAAAGAAGTTAGGTATTAAATGCTGGAAATGAAACCAAACATCTGAGCCTGGTTGATGCTATAGGAAGGATTAATTCCCTGCAAGAATAACTAAGAGAATTTGCTTTCTACTAACTCACTCACCTATTACAACTTTATGCCTAAGGTAATGTTAATTTCTGATGTTGGAAAAGCAGGGTTCAATATCGACAACATACCTTAGGATGAAGATCTTTATTATCACCATCTTGTGTACCCTCCGAGGAGGTTCCCTTAAGGAGTTTACCATCTTCAGTGCTCCCACTTGAATGCCTGGACTTTGCTTGCTGCTCCCGCAGTGTGAACAGCTATATAGAAAAAAAAATTGTTTTTCTTCAGTGTCTGTTGTGTGTTGGAGCGCTTAGACTTCTGTACAAAACCTTGCTTTCGGCAGGCACCTTGGCCATTACCTCGTTGCTGGATTGCAAGATTTCATAAGACAATAAATCCATAAATGCCAAAGAGTATCATAAATTTAAACTAAATTCTTGTTTTCCATATTTGTGAATGCCTGTACCATTTGTGGTACCATCTACAACAATGTGATACACCAGTACGTTTACCATTATTTAGAACTATTTCTCATAACACTCCCACAAAAGTCACTTCATCCTTTTGTTGTTGTTTTTGGTTAGTTTTTTCCTTTCCTTGTTTAAACTTCTGGCAGTATAAATACATTCATTCAACTTTTAGGAACATTTAAAAAATTCAAATTGTTAGTAGCTCAGTTAGGAAGAACGATCTCAAAACAAAATCCAATACGATTTTGTTATTTAAAGATCAATGTAAGGCAAAGATATACAACTAGCAACATAGGAATAATATTTTAATTTTGTTCCACTAACAAAACTAAATGGATAGTCTTCTCTAATTAGAATGTTTTGTTTCAGGTAGATGAGTTTTGTTTTCATATAAGCAGATATTGGGCATATATGTATGTGTGTTTGTGTATGTTACAAAAAACAAAAAAAAAAAAAACATTTAAAATCTCAAAACACTCTGAAGTACAAATCAATGAATTTCCTGTAATTTTCTCTTAACCTTTTTCTAAGCAGCTATTGATGCATAATACAAGCCAACAGAATAATAAACCTTAATGCAACATGAAATAGTTGTCTATGTGTCTGTGTTGTGTTAGATAGACCCTAACAGTGTGTGCAAATGCACACACACATAGTTATATCTAGCAAGAAATATTATTTTTATTTAATTTTCTATAGCTACTTAATATCTTGTGTATAACTTCAGTTAAATCATTATCTCACTAAACCCTAATTTTAAGTTCATTTATTATGTGAAAGTTAACCATTCCTACAAGATGAAGAAATACAGTTTAATAAACATACATTGTTATTTTCTACGTAATGACAATATAATGCAATTAATCACAATAACTGTCTTGGACGTAATAATAATTATTTAGACACAGAATAGCTTTAACAACTGACAGTTGTAGTTCAGTGCCATTTTACTCTTAGTGGAAGTTGAGTAATAATATTATTTCTAATAGTCTAGAAGTGGTTCTTAATTCTTCTTTGTAATAATGGCAGCCAAATTGTTCGAATTTGCATGAAAACATGACAACAAATTCAGTGTCATTTTCAAATGCATTGCTTTTGCTATGATTTAAACATCACCATTAGTGATGATAATAATATCATCCTACTTCAAGTCTCTAAATATACTTCAATCCTTTATTTCATCTAGTATTTTGTTTGTTTTGAGCCAACCCAAGGTTAAGTATACAAGATAATGCATCTATGGATGAGACTTATTAACTGCTGCTTGGTAACCGATACATTCTAGAATCATGTTGAATGAATGAATTCACCTATGCAGCTTTTCCTTCCATATCACTAAGAAAAACAGTAATTACCAAATAACTTACTAAATTCCAAGAATAGCCAACTCAAATCCAATGGTTGCTGATTATGATCATATGGAAACAATCATAAGTAATTATGATCATACGGAAATGATCATAAGTGATTATGATCATATGGAAATGATCATAAGTGATTATGATCATATGGAAATGCATATTTCACAATATCAATTGTTCTCAGTAACCAGATGTGTTGTGAAGGCAACTGATGTTGAATGGGGGCAAAACCCAGTGTTAAAAAGACAAAAGGATACTGCAGTGGACAGCAGTTTTATATTAAATATCTTGTAGGCACCAAGTAGTTTGCTGATAGAATACAGAAGAGTCATTGTACAGGAACTCCTCATGATAGCAATAGCTCAAGGAGTTGGAGACTGATGCAGGCAACCTCATAGTTAAGGAAAAGCAGCT
Organism: Octopus sinensis; assembly: GCF_006345805.1. Taxonomy (NCBI): domain Eukaryota; kingdom Metazoa; phylum Mollusca; class Cephalopoda; order Octopoda; family Octopodidae; genus Octopus; species Octopus sinensis. The sequence goes on from NC_043003.1 coordinate 18,664,287, forward strand.
GTAGTGAAAGATGTCAACGGAAAAGAAACCTATTACATGAAGAGGGATGAATGTGTGTGGCTCAGGAGCTAAAGAGATGGACTCACAATCATGAGGTAGTGAGTTCGATTGGGCAACTGCTGGTCCTCCATAAACAACCTTGCCAAGACTTGTACCTCAAAGAGGAATTTTTTAGGTATGATCCCATGGTCGTTCATGACTAAAGAGGGTCTTTGCCTCCCGCCCTTTTATTTTGTTTACATGAAGAGGGATATTAAAACCAAAGTTTGCTGTTTACAGCAGGTTCAAAGGTTCTCTCAGATATATATTAGTCAAGGTTCCACTGAAAGGTGGCACAATATCAAAAGTTATCACTTACATTTTAATGACTATGATAATTATTAAGCAGGTAATAAGTTAGAATAATTTAATTGGTTGCAAGTCAAACTGCAGCTCAATGATTAAAATTCATTAAGCCAATTATATTACATGGAAAGGCAGTAACTGAATTCAAAATGGGAATTTTCAAAGAATTGTCCTACTTAACACCACCAAATGTATTTTCTGTACTTTTTAAATTTCCTTACATTTTTATATCAAGAGTTGAATAATAATCTCCATGGAATTTTTGAAATTCTGAACTGAAGAATTGAAACAGCGCTTAAAGTAAAGCCTTTTCTCATCATTTTTTTTTTTTTTTCCTTTCAATATGTAATTAAATAGATAACGAAGAAATGTTTAAAGGGAAAGCATCAGAACTTGCGTTCAAATAAATGTTTATGTACAAGCATCTAGATGTAGTCATATGCGTATAATACAAATCGGATTCTGATTTATATCTGTCACATATGTATTAGTGTATGTATGTGAGTGTGTGGTTGTGTGTTTGAATTTTAATTGTTTTATATGGCAAACTTAAAAAGTAATTCAGCTATATAGAATAGGACTACTTTTTTTTTTTTAAAGAAAAGGTGAGGAAAGGGACAAATAACTATCTGAACAATGAAAGAGGGTGTGATAAAAGTGAACATAAAACAAACAAAAAAATCTAATAAATATACTTGGTAGCAGCAACTTTTTGAGAAATACTATGTATAAATAATTTATCAGGTAGGACATAAAAAGATTTTTTTTTTCGTTTTTTTTTTTTTTTTAAATTCAGTAATAAAACAACAAAATAAAAATTTGACATTCAATATACAATGACAATAACATGGTGAGAAAAAAAAAAAATCAACAAGTGCTGCTGCAAGGAAATTTGCGGTACATTGTTTTAATTTACATCAATGTGCACAGATGCACATGTGACAACATTTTACAAACAAATGTAGAAAACAGCAAAAAAAAAATAAATAATATATAAAACTGATTTCAATAATAGAAAGAAAGTAATACATAAAATTTGACACAAGATAGAGAGAAATTTTATTATCATTTTGGTAGTGGGCTTTTCATCAATTCTATGTTCACTTTATTTATGCCATTCAAGCTGCATTTCGAAATAAACAAATACATACATACATTATAAATATATATATATATATATATATATATACATACATATATATATATATACGTTTATATATTTGTTGTGTATATATATATATATATGTATATATGTATATATATATATATAGTATATATATATATATATATGTATATATATATATATTATATATATGTGTATATATATATATATATATGTGTATATATATATATATGTGTATATATATATATATATATGTATATATATATATATATATATGTATATATATATATATGTATATATATGTATGATATATATATATATATATGTGTGTATGTATATAGATATATATACATATGCATGTATGTATGTATATATATATATATATATATGTATATAGATATATATACACATATGCATGTATGTATATATATATATGTATATAGATATATATACACATATGCATGTATGTATATATATATATATATATATATATATGTATGTATATATATATATATACACACACATATGCATGTATATATATATACACACACACACACACACACACACATGTATGTATATATACACATATGCATGTATATATATATATATATATATATACACATACACATATGTATGCATATATATATGTATACACATGTATGTATATATATATATATATATATATATATATGGATAACTTAAAATATATGTATATTATTTTACATTTACTCTTCTTCAACTTCCTTTATATACATAATTTCACATTTTCTCTTTAACTTCCTTATATATATACACAAACACACACACAGATGCATACACACGTGTACAGATGTATGTGTGCATGTGTGGGAGTTGAAGAGGAGAAAAATGCAAAATAATTTCAAATTGAATGCTGTCTCAGATATCTATTGACATAATAACAATGTTGGACAAATGGGAAGAGAAGGAAAAAAAGCAAACAAAAAAAATAATAAAGCATATGATATGTCAGGTAGACCATTCGATAAATGTGGCACAAACAGGATGCACATTCTACAAAATAGTCCTTTTGAACGAACAGAATCAAGGAAATTCGAAGTTTAGATATGCAATCTAATCAAATGCTAAAAGAAAATGGCACCACTCTCAGGATAAAACAAATGAATAACAAATGGGGATTTGGATGAGGTGGGAGCTAAGCTTCGTTGCACATCCTTCCCTTTAAGCTACATATTCGGGAGAAATATTTCTCCTAGTGTTAACCAAAAAGCAGAGTCAAAAAGAAGATTTTTCTCTACACAGGTGTTCAGAATCTGAATGAATTTTGCACTACTATCTATAATAGCCATCAATTGATGTAAGAAACAATATTGCTAATGTTCTTGTGTGTATATTTCAAATGGCTTATTTTTCCGTGATCTGTGCTTCAACCAATATGCAACAGGATGAACAAAGTCAACAATACAAATTTCTTAATACCTACAATACTTGCTCAAAAAAAAAAAATGGTAGTGGGGCAAAATTTGGATAGAAAATGAGAACAAAAATTATTTACATTTTACTTTCTTTGATAAGAATTTGGAGTTTCTAACTTCAGTAGTTTATGAGATACTAGAAGAAGTGAGACGCTCTGGCAAACATGCATGACAAAAACAATAGCAACAACCAATTTTAGCGGATAAGGAAAGGACAATGCACTTAATTCTTCATTTTAATAAATTATTAATTAAATTTCCCAGTGGAGAAAGAGAACAAACCTAGCCTAACTTAGTGGCAACTTTGCAATTCTTGAAGAAAGGGAGGAGGGATCCTTGCAAGAAATTACAACTTAATTTCTATAAGTTAATTCACTTGCATATGCTGGGTTATACAGTATACTTTTACACTACATACATATGTAGCATATAAACAGAATATATAAATGGCTTGATACAGATGAAAAAAGAAAGAAAAATAAGGAACAGATGGTTTTATAGGTTCGTAGCAGCTGAGAAGATTATGAAAAGGTTAAAAATATTTCCATAGATAATGCTGTATCAAGTTACACTATACATACTATATCTTCCATGCTACATTAAATACTCTCTCTCTCTCTCTCTCTCTCACACACACACACACACACACACACTCTTTTATATTTGATCAGAGCAAGAAGTTTCTGACATACATTGCCTTTATAGTTTCTATTCATATTATAGGATTATTTGAATATGGTAAAGTTGATTTAATTTTTTTTTTTATATCTATCTCATTTATACATCATAGTTCGAAAATTTTTATAAGCCTAAAATTAAATAAATATATAAAATAAACCAAAATTTTCATGGCAATAAAATTGTAACTGTGTGCACATGACAAAGAGAGGGGGAGCACTATAACAGAAATATCAGACAGAGGAAGAGAAAAAAATATGGAAGAACTGTTTCTACTTTTATTGCAACCAAGAACACAACAAACGATACTTTAAAGAATAGTTTACCAAAGAATTTAATATTCAGGAAATACAATAAGCATCCTTACTTATTACAAATGATTGATGCTTAGCAGCTTTGAGTTTGACACCAAGGGAAAAGGAAGGAAGGAAAGAAGGAAGGCGGGAATATTTTTCTGCTGGTTAAAGAAATAACTATTTTGTAGATTTATCTTCCATCCATAATTGTAGATATGCAACACTATAAATCAGAGCTGAGTTGTCAGTGAGTTGCAGCTAGAACCAAGTTTCAACTCTCAGCTAGAACCATTTTCACTTATTGGCTTCAGATATTCACTTTTTCCAGAAAAAAAAACAAAAACTTTATGCTACCTACACACATGCACGTGTGTGTGTGTGTGTGTGTGTGTGTGTGTATGCATTATAACAAATTTTGGCGAGGATTAAGCTTTTTCTGACTGAAGTAAATAGCCACAAAAGAATACAGGATGCTTCAAGTCTGTATTTGAAGAGGAGTAAACAAATGTTTCAGAGGAAGAGAAAAACCAAACTTAAAGAACGGAAAAATAACAGACTTTGTAGCTTATTATTGAAAATGATTCCAAAGGAGCCAATATTCTTTAAATTTAAAATTCAGCCCCAAAAAAAAGAAGAAAAAAGAAAAAATTAATTTTAAATTCAGAAAATGCAGAAGAAAAAAAAAAATGTAATTAACTTCAAAATGAAATGCTAAGAAGAAAAAAAATTTTTGCCAAGTTCTTTGTGGGGGAATCAGAAGAGGAACAATGTAGAGCCTTCTACTGCAGCAGGTCTAGACAAGCTTCCTGCCTGTTTGATCAATAATTATGCAGCAAGATATAATCATTAGATACTGGAAACATGTTATCTATCTATCTATCTATCTGTCTGTCTATATATATATATATATATATATATATATATATATATATATGCTAGATACTGAGTATGAGTACATATCTGTGCGTGTGTGTTCTAGATACTGAGTAATCCAAAGTGTAATTAAAACAATTTTATTTTTAAAACTAGCAGCATAGCCCAGCGTTGCCCGGGTATGTAAGAGCCCCTAGTAGGCAACGACTAATCCCAATCTAGTCCTTTCCTTCTAGGGAACGAAGGTGCATGTGTAGGTTTCAATGTCTTCTGTGTATACGATGCTCCTAGTTGTCCCTTTGGGCGAAAACGCGATTTCCCAAAATGGCATGATTTTATCGATTTTTTCTGATGGTAAGGTATTGCATGGAAAACTAACGTCAGAATTAAGTTTCTTAGGGTAACATTAAGCTTCACAAATTTTCGCTGCGTTAGTTTTGAATTATGACATTGGGCTTTGTGTGTGTCAAGTTTCATCAGAATTGGTTGAAAGCCGTGGTCAGGGTGAGGGTACAACCTGACAGACACACAGACAGACAAACTGCCGTTTATATAGAGAGAGATAATACCAGTGATTTTTAACAAGGTTCCTCAAAAACTCTTATGAAGTTGTTCTAGAGGATAGGAGAAGGAAGAACAAGAGAGAAAGAGAGAAAGGGCCAGAGAGAAGAAAGGGGGCAATGTCAAGTTAAACATGTGCCTTGAATATTTTCAAGAGTTGTCAATCATAGCTAACCACAGCTGAAGCAGGACAGTGGCCTACATGCTGAAGGGATCGTGTTTCACAGTGTCTATGATCAAAACACCTCAATGGCTCAGTTCACTGAGCTGTAAACGGATACCATGTTGGCACTGCATTGTTGAAGGTGTTTCAGCTGTGATTTTTTTTTCAGACTTAATGTATCTAGGACTATATTATTCAAAGTGTATTCCTTTTTTTAATATGGTAGGATATGATCTCATGGATAATTAGTTGCTATTTCTAGCAAACTGAGCAATCCCATAGAGGCTCCCTCATTGGCTCATACAATGCTAGATTGCTGTTTAGCACCAGGTCAAATCTGATTGAGCACACTAATGATTACAAGGCTATACATTTAACCCTTTCGTTACTATATTTCTGACCAAATTACACCCCATATGTGTTTCAATTAATTTCTAACGTAATCATAAATTTAGTCTGGTCTCATTAAACAACTATAACTTTTTTATTTATCGATATATTAATCTGATTTTTGGAAGATAATTTAATGAAATATTCTCAACCAATTCTATACTATAATTTTTGTCACAAAGTGACTCTAATTACAGGTAGATACAGGTAAATTCAACAAAATATAAAATTATTAAAATTTTGTTCAAACATCGCTATAGAAAATGGGTTATTAGCTAATATTCAATTGGGTATACAACAAAATTTTATGATAGAATTTGTTATTCTGGGTAACTTTCTGATACCCATAATAATATTTATGGCAAAATAGTCTTAATTTCATTTAAGGTTGTGGGAAATAACAAACTATCATTTCTTTCGCTTTGTTTACGTTTAGCGTAACGGTTTGTTTTCACCGTAATGATTTCAAATAGGCTCATTCGAAAAAGTAAATAGAAATAATCTAAGGCTTTACCCTTCTGGGAAAGTCTGTGGCTTGGTCCAGTTTCTTCAGAAAAATCACCGAAAGAAACAGTTTTTAAATTTCCACTCCATTCAGGTGCCAATTCGTTTTCTTTATCGCTGTCGGAGCTCTCGAATTCACTGTTTTCACTTTCGGAAAATGAAACATCAGATTCATTATCAAATACCATGTGCTTTTTTTTTTCAGTCATAGAGTTAGATTTATGAAGGTCTTCAGTAGAAAATCCTTCGAATTCTGACTCGCTGCTTGATATAATGAAATTCGTATCCATTTTTTGTCAGAATTACAAATTTTGAAAACACAATAGGAACAAATTTCGGAAAAAAATCTCCCAAAATTCACGGAATTAAAATTACACTTCGATTATTGTACAAAACTGTAGCTGAACTGTTTACGAAGTATAATACGTGTTTTCACGAATGTACTGAAGAGATTTGCTCTGATATTCTCATTTAAATATGAATAGGTAAATTCGGGCGGCTTGGTCTCATAAACCAAAATTTTTTTCGGGCGGCTTTGGGCGGTTTGGTAACGAAAGGGTTAAGGGGAGCTTCATCATAATCCTCATTATTACTATTTAATATCCATTTTCCAGGCTGGTATGGGTTGGATGGTTTGAAAGAAACAGCACCAAGCTCTTGTGTTTGCTTTGGCATGTTTTCTGTAGTTGGATGGCCTTCTTAACACTAATGCCAACCACTTTACAGGGTGTACTAGGTGCTTTTAGCATGGTACCAGCACCACCAAAGTCACCGAGTAATGTGCAAGACAAAGAAAGATCCCACAGCTGAGGAAAGAGTATTGAAAGGGGTGGCTTTGTGCCAGGTGATGAGGGGATTTGTGCTACAAAATTCAATGTGTCCTACATTTTTTACAATGCTAAGTGTGATTTGAAGAAAATTTGGCTGCTCTTTCTAGCTGACTGAGGGATTATAAAGAAACCCCTCATAAGCTTCTGCAGTGTTAACTTAAAATAGCAAATAGATGCCAACCAACATTCTGAGAATATATACTCAAATTGCCAATTTTCTAAACAAAATTTCCTCACATACTATATAATTTCACTGTTTCAAGTTGGCAAAGCAAATATATAACCATTTTACTTATAAAGCTACAAGTGCTCTGTTTATAGCAGCTATTTATGATATATATATCTTACACTTCTCTTGTTTTATTCTTTTTTAAAAAAAAAGCCAATTTAGGAAATGTTAATAACCAGTATTTCACATGAAGTAAAGCTAAATAGATTTGTAGATGTATTAATAACAATGAATGCAAGAGAGTAGAGTATGAGAGAAGCCTTCCTGTTTATTTGTTTCACCATCACAAAAATATAAAAGAAAGAGATTGAAATAAAGAAACACATTTTCAAAGAGCTATTTTAAAATGTATCAACATTTTAGAGACATGCCACTTGTCAACAATCTTGTGTGTATACATGCATACACACATGCAGCCTTGTGTGTGTGTGTGTGCCATAGATTGTTCATCCTCTTCTATATAAATTCTATAAATCTAGCACTTTTCCAGCAGAAATTATATGCTGCTAGGGTCCAAATAGTGTTTGTACAACTCAATAAATCCGAGGATTAAATTAAACTCACACATATTTCCATATAAACAGGGTTTGATAATAGGCCTCCTAAGATATTAAATTATGCCTTTAATGGAATTCATTTAGGACTGACAAATGAGCCCTGATCAATTTACTATTTCATAAATTTCTCTGCAACAAATCAATCTGTCCAGGGATGTTGTTATTATGCTTTAGTGTTTCATTAAGTTCACTGAAATTAGCCCAGGACAAAATGAGATGAGCAACTTTAGAAATTCCATCAATAATGGTCTTTGCTGGTGTTTAGAATAGCTTACTGGTCTGTTGGTAAGTGTAAACTCAAAGCTCTTTCAAACACCAAAATTGAAAGCTGCTCATATACTTAATATCTTTCATTTTTTACTTGTTTCAGTCATTTGACTGTGACCATGCTGGGGCACCCCCTTGAATGGTTTTCAGTCAAACAAACTGACCCTAAAACTTTGTTTTAAAGCCTATTACACCAGCTGTCACGCAGTGGGTGGAGGGAACAAACACACACACACACACAAAATGTACGTATGACGGGCTCCTTTCAGTTTCTGTCTACCAAATCTACTCATAAGGTTTTGGTTTACTTGAGGCTATAGTAGAAGACACTTGCCTGAGGTACCACGCAGTGTTACTGAACTTGGAACCATGAGGTTGGGAAGCAAGAAGCAAGCTTCTTGTTTCTTTATTGCCCACAAAGGGCTAAACAGAGGGGACAAACAAGGACAGACAAAGGGATTATATCGATTACATCGACCCCAGTGCGTAACTTATACTTAATTTATCGACCCCGAAAGGATGAAGGCAAAGTTGACCTCGGTGGAATTTGAACTTAGAACGTAACAGCAGACGAAATACCGTTAAGCATTTTGCCCGGCATGCTAACATTTCTGCCAGCTTGCCTCCTTCTTACCATACAGCTATGCTTGTGCCTATACTTACAGATATTCAACAAAATATATTAGTCACTGCTTTAGACACCAAATAACAATCTGTCTCCTTCATGCAATCCCTGGTAGCAGCCTTAAACTCATTCAGATACACTGGTGTAATGTTTTAAATATCAACAATGTATTTGTTAGAGTGTGCCATAAAATGAACCAAGGCACTAAAATTACTGGCATTAGGAAAAGCATCTAACCAAAAAAATCATGCCAAAATGTAGTATAAAAATGTGACATAGGGTTCAACACATCTAGGAAGATAAACACTCTGAATAAGTATTAGCTCAGACTGTAGCAAGTCATCCACGTTTTGCAAGCCATGGAGAAGCAGATGTAACATTATAACAATAACAATGATGGTGAAGATGAATGTACCTACATCCACTACTTTTTAAAGATGCTAGAATATGAAAGATAACTTGACTTCTACTTCTAGGATGTCAAGCATGTGACAGCTTAGAGGTTCTCTCATTAGATTGTACAGTAGTACTAAGTTGCATTTTTTTGTTCAACTCGACGTCAGCTTTGATCAAGCAGATTATTATGATCAAACGGGTTCCGGTTATGATTATCCACCTTTTTTTTTCAGACATAATGTCTGAATAGCAAAATGAGACGTGTGACTTTAGAAATGTACACCCAATAATGCCTTTGTTGCTGTTCAGAATAACTTACTGGTTTGTTGGTTAGTGTAAATCAAAGCTCTTTGAAACACCAAAAATGAAAGCAGCAAATAATATTCAATATACTTACACAGATTAAATGAAGTATATTAGTCACAACTATAAAAACCAAATAATAATAACCATTTCACTATCTACCATTTTCCTACAATTCCTAGTAGTAACCTTCAACTCAATCAGATACAATGCCATAATGTTCCAAATCATGATGGATATCATCATTCAATGCCAACTTCTACATGCTTCCATGGGTCAGGTGGAGTTTATTGAGGCAGATTTTCCACCTCAATAAATTTTCTACCAATTGGATGCCCTTCCAGTTGCCAACTCTCACCTGTTTCCAAGTAAAGTAATATTTTTCAAGAGCTAGACATGTATTTCATGGAATACTGGAAATGAACAACCATCCTTGTCAGATGACTATGATATACAACCATCACATAATGTCTAGATAAGAGTACACACAAACAACACAAAATGGGCTTCTTTTAGGTTCTGTCAACTAAATCCACACACAAGCCAGGTGGTTATAGTAGATGACACTTGTCCAAAGCACTGCACAGTGGGAATGAACCCAAGACCACATGGTTGGCAAATAAGTTTCTTAACCACACAGCACATCTGCACCAAACATTAATGATATATCCATTAGAGTGGAAAAGTCATAAAATGGATTATTTGCAAAAGTCATCAAACTAGCAAATTTCTAGGTACTAAGTCTGGATAATATTTATTTTCATGGGATTCTACTGCTAGTATTTCAACCAGGACAAAATATAATATACAATTTTTTTTTTACCCTGTATGTAGAATATAGCTGAATCAAACCCAATATCTTTATATCTGTATATTTAAGCAATAGATTAAGATTATAAAAGAAGTCTGACTGAGTATCGTGATATTTTCTATACAAAATAATATAAAATGCATGAAAATTATAAAGAAGAGAAGAAGAAAAACAAAATAAAACATCAAAAAGCTGAAGAGGAATAATAAACATATGGTGAGATGTGATGATAAGAACTGCAATAATAAATGTTGCAGGTCAACAGTAAGCAGTGCAGAGGTAGACCAAAGAAAGAAAAAGAAGATAAAGAAAAAAACTGGAATAAACTAGTTTGAGTAGATGTAAAAAGGATAAGACTTTAAAAGGAAATGTCACAGCCAGAAATAAACATTGAATCGAGAGATCAGAGAGACTGGGCTAACCTATACCTGAAGAGAAAGATTAATATCAAAATAATAATAATAATAATAATAATAATAATGGTGATGGTGATTAATATGCCTCCCCACTTCATTCTCCACTAGAATTTAGACCTTTCCCTTTGAACTTCAATGTATCATACCCAAAATACATGAAAACAGAATGCTCGATTTAGGGGTGGGTAAAGAAGACCTAAGCAAACTATGGAAAATATTATTTTAAACCAATAAGGAAAGCAATAAGAAAGATTTTCAGAGGCATTAATGAACTCAGGGGAGAGGAGGAAACATATTATGAAAGAGAGGGGGGGATCTGTTGGCATTTTACATCTGTTTTTCCAAGCCAGTATGGGTGGGTGGAGTTCTTTGAGGCAGGGTTCTACAGTCAAACAACCTCTTTTGGAACCAACCCTTCTATTTGCCTTTAATGACACACTGGGATGCAGTGTACCTATTCTACACCTAGAATGCACAAAGTACCCCAGTTGCTGCGTGGTAAGAAGTTTGCTTCCCACCCACATGATTCTGCGTTCAGTCCCACTACGTTGTACCCTAGGCAAGTGTTTCCAATGACAGTCCTGGGCAGACCAAAACCCTGTAAGTAGATTTGGTATATGGAAACTGAAAGAAGCCCATTGTGTGTGTCTTTGTGTTTGTCCTGCACCACCACTTGACAACCTGTGTTGGTTTGTTTATGTTCCTGTATTTTAGCAGTTTGACAAAAGAGTCCAATAGAATAAGTACCTGACTTCAAAATAATAAGTACCGGGGTTGATTTTGTTTAACTGAAACTAAAAACAAACAAAAAAAAAACTTCAAGGGCAGTGCCCCAGCATGGCTGCAATCCAAGTATACACATGTGATGGATTTTGCCCTGGGACAACCAATATCCTGTGAACAAATTTGTTCCCAGAACATTGGTTGCCCCAGGGCCATAGTAGTAAACACTTGCCCAACATGCCATGCAGTGGGATTGAACTTGAAACCACATGGTTATGAAGTAGGTTTCTTTTACTCACACAGCTGCGTGTGTGTGCATGCATGTGTACCTATTTAGTGTTGACTGTCAGAAAAAAAAAATACTCAATACTATAGTAGAGATTAATATCTTTATTTTGGTTAAGTCAGTCTCTTGTTACTCTGAGATTCACAAGAGAGTGCAGAGGGTCTTTCAAATATACGAAGATATGTCTTTTAAATATTTTCTTTATGTTTAATATTTAACAAAGGATGGATTCTATGGAAACATCAAATCAAAGACACCCAAGTAGTCAATACACAAACAGTTTAGTATGATTCCGTGCCTTCCCCACCACACACAAACACACACTTTTTGTATGTTTAGATATAGTTATGTCTGGTGTGCATATATGCAACATTTTCAAAGAGGTAATCTGGCAATAAATCGAAAAAGATTTATTTTACAGATTCACCAGACAAACCACCACTTAGGTGATGCATGACACAGCATTTTAACTTCACCAATGTGTAAAACAAAAAAATCACAGTAAAAACCACTAAGGTTGTAAACCTTAAATTGGTGTCATAACATTAAAATTAACAAAATAGAACACCTAATTTAATTAGTAAAATTATCAGCATTGCACAATAAATTCAGAATCTAATTAGGATTTTTCAAAGAAAAACATTTTTCCAGTGTTATTAAACAAAACAAAATACGCGCTCAATTTTTCCATAAGGAATTCAGGCGTTCATTTTCAACATGGAAATGAAATTGAATTTTTCCCAAAAGCAAAGAGTAATAAAATAGAACTGAATTTGTACCTTCTCTGCTCTCAATAAAATCTAAAAAAAAAGAGAAGTTTTTAATTATTTTGACTTAAAGAGCATGTCCCCATCAAACTTCTATGATTATTCATTTAACCCTTTTAAAAATATATTCTACTGAAATATACTGTTTATATGCTTTAATTAATTTTGAAAATTATCAAGAATTTGGAGAGATTTAGTAAAATAAGTTAGCATTTTGAACATAATTTAGAAGGATTTCTAACATAAATAATTATGATAGAGGGCTAATCATATAAATATGAATAATTTACAACAGGCAATCTTGGAAGATCATTTCAGGTACATAGAAATTGGAGGCGGAGTAGGGTGGGGATCAGGCACTCGAAAGTGGTGGTCACTTTTTACCATGGGTCTGATAGGCCAGAGCTAAACTGTGCTAATCCACAATAACAATATTTACACACAAGCAGAAGAAATCACTACATGGTTGCTAAGCATTCTAGAAACAGCAACCGACTCTTTCCTCATATCACACCTTTTTATAGTTTTTTTCTTTATTTATCTATTCATTTTTGTAAAGGACATTTCAAATAACAGAATCCAAGATATACTACACCTGAGCTAAGACAAAAGGTAAGACATCACAGCTGAAATGCCTTTAATCATATAGGTCTGTCCTATTAAAACTGACAATAACATCAAAACCACTCAGTTATGCACAGACAGTGCTGAATGTATTTATAGGGGAAAGTAAATACCATATGTTCTCAAAGACAGTATGTAATGCTTATAAATAGTAAAGAAAATGTAACAGAAATAGATAAGAGCAGTGCAAAAGTATACCACATACCTCAGGTGACCAGACACATTAAAATAAAAAGTAATATACATATAAAAACAGAGAGCAGATCTTTACATGTGCAAATGTGTGACTTAGAGATTATGGTAACCAGAAGAAATGGTATAATTGATGGGCCATCATTTAAAATTTTCTTCAATGAGTAGATCTAAGTAAGAGAGAAATCGCCTACAGCTAATGTAGTGTAGTTACTTTTCAAAGTGCTGAGATAATTGTGGTTCATGTTTAGAGTGAACTTCTCCAAGTTGATACTGAATGAAGGGATGGGCATTCATCTCTGGAGGAGAGAGATTGTTACTTAGTGTGAGGCCAACAGAATAAGTCAAAAGACAAAGTACTTCTCTAGTGAAAGTAGTTCTAAAGGAATTTTGTTGGTAAGTCATTCAAAGGGAAGAGGACTTCAAGATAGTAAAACGAATTGGAAGTTAGAGCAATGTGACTGCTTCTGTGATATTGCACATTTTAACAAAGGGAAAAACAGGAAATTATAAAATTGCGTATGTGTGCTATTATGCATGCATGCGTGCATGCAAGAGAGACTGACAGACAGACAGAGTAGATCATTCAGAGGTAATGAAGGGGGACACGTAAAAAAAAACACTATGATGTGAAGGGAAAGAAATACCATTTCCTTATTTTTTTGCAAACAATATAATGCATAGCTGTAATATAAAAATTCTTCATCACGCACGCAAACACGTACAGCCCCTTCTGCTCATACACATGCATAATATAATGTAATACGGTATATTATATATCTTATGCAACAGAATACAAACAAGGAAACAAATTCTGTTTAAGTTATGGTTGCAATTATATAAATACCTTTAATTAAAAAAGAATTAGGAAAAAAATCAATATTTGCAAACAGAGGCAGTAAAACGTTTTCTTTTAAAAAACCAAGTATAATGCAAGACATACTTCATAAAAGTGCAAATCTAATTTGGGGGGAAATCTCCAAAAGAGGACAATTAGGGTTCCTTTAACAACCATCATTAAAAGTAAATGGAGTGAGCTCTCACTACTACTACTACTACTACTAGTAGTAGTAGTAGTAAAGGTAGCAGTTAGAAGCTGAAGAATTACCAATTGTAATTTACTACTTAACAACTTCACACTTCTCATTATTGATATCTAGGTTAGAAATGGGGAGAGGGTGAAATAATAATCAATAAAAACAATAAGGTAGCCAAGGTTTATAAGTGAGATGAGGAGAATTTGTGGGGAAATGTAACCAAGAATAAGAGAGGGGGAGAGGAAGAGAGAGAGAGAGAGTGGGGAGGATCCACAGTTGCATTTTGAATGATCCATTAAGTTACTGAGAGTAATTAAGCTAAATATATTAATTTCAGATGTGAGATAGAGCTAATATAACTTTGCATGTGTTTGTGTGTATATTTATGTGAGTGTGTGTGTATGTATGTATATATATATATATATATATATATATATATATATATATATATATAGAGAGAGAGAGAGAGGAGAGAGAGAGAGAGAGAGAACAAAACAGTTTGATTCAGACTCCTTGGTACTCTAGTGTGAGGCTAGTCTTTGGCCATTGGGGCCTGACCACAAAGTGTGTGGTTAGGCTTTGGCCATTGGGGTCAGACCCCAATGGCTGAAGACTGGCCACACGCTTGAAACTCAGAGTACCAAAGAGTCTGAATCAAACAGTTTTGTTCCATCTATCTATCTATCTATTTCTATATCCACACACACATATATATATCATCATCATTTAACGTCCGTTTTCTGCGCTAGCACGGGTTAGACGGTTCGACCGGGGTCTGGGAAGCCAGGAGGCTGCACCAGGCTCCAGTCTGATCTGGCAGTGTTTCTACAGCTGGATGCCCTTCCAAATGCCAACCACTCCACGAGTGTAGTGGGTGCTTTTTACGTGCCACCAGCACAGGTGCCAGGGGAGTCTGGCAGCGGCCACGATCAGTTGGTGCTTTTAACGTGCCACCGGCACAAAAGCCAGTCAAGGCGGCACTGGCATCGTCCATTATCATTGAAGATTTGGGTATGAGAGACATGCCTGCCAAGTTTGTGCTAAAACCGCTTTCAAATTGCCAAAAAGATACTCGAGTTTCAGTAGCACAAGATCTCCTTGATTGTGTCGAGAACAATGAAAACTTTTTGAAAACTTTGTGTTGGCCTCTGAGCAAGTATCACCAAGCTTTTGACAAAATTTGATGCAGATTCTCTGCTCAACTTTCTCTGTCATTGTTAATGCAATGATCACATGCTACACACCTTCCTTCCAAGCACTGCTGTAAACAGCAAAAGTGAGCTAGGACATTAAAACTTAGTGTGCATGCACAGTAGAGTTCAAGATTAATCTGTGCCAAGCAGCTTCACTCTGCGTGCTTTAGCTTCGTTACTATGGCAACAGTCCGAATACTTATTGATCAGACCACATATATCTTTGTGTTTTAGTTGTTTTTTTCATTGGACTGCAGCCATGTTGGGGCACCACATTCAAGGGTTCAGTTGAACAAATGAACCCTAGTACTTAATTTGAAAGTCTGTCATTTATTCTATTAGTCCCTTTGCTGAACAACTAAGTTATGGGGATGTAAACAAACCAACATTGGTTGTCAAATGGTAATAAGCTACCTTACAGTTTCTTTCTAACAAATTCACTCAAGGAATTGATTGACCCAGGGCTACAGTAGAATACACTTTCCAAAGGTGCCATAAAATGAGAATGAACCCAAAACGCATGGTTTCAAAGCAAGCTTCTTAACCATCCAGCCAAATTTAATTCAAGTTACAATATATTGATAAACCTTTAGAAATATCTCTTTGTATTTAGTACTGACTAAAGTGAAACCATACATAATAAGAAGGAAAAGCACACCTGCTATGAGATACATTCCATAGAGGATAATTCTCTCTGTTAGTCTAGTAGTAATGAAAAGTTTACTGCTTTCTCTCCAGGATTTGATATTTGTCATCCATTCTGTTGAATGGATTTTCAAATTTGGATATTCAGTAAGAAGAAAGAAAAAAAGCTAGTGAAGAGTGGGGCTATAGTCTCTCTCTCTCTCTCCCTAGGAAGTTATGGAATTAGTGGTTAACAATTGAAAACAAAGGCAGGGGATATATTATTGCAGTTCTCTTCTTCCTATGACAGGTTTTCTAAGTCTTTTGATCTCATTCATTACTGCAGGTAGAAACAACAAAAACACAGGTTCGTTGATCTAATTCGTTAACACAGGTTAAAAACAATATAAACATTCGTAATTATAGAACAGAAATATCAACTCAGGTAACCAAATTAGTTCAATCAAATCGTCATCCCATACAATTTTCATGAAAAGCCTTTCAAATTTTAAAGGCATCTCCACTACTGTGCCTTCATTTTCGAATTTTCATTTATTATAATTTGTTATAAATGGATTATTTATTTTCTATTGGTTTTTTTTTCTTCCCTGAGAAAAGCATCTTTATTGACAGTAGTCTTTCTCCGTCTATTAGATTACAGCCTGTAACAACATGACGAAGGAAAAAATAAAAGACCACCAAATAAACTTCAGCTCTTCAAAAAAAGTTAGCTATTCTCTATCAAAATATGACACATGGCAAAATAAAACATTAATTCATAATAACATTGTATATATTCATTTCTCTATGGATATAAAAATAACTGAAATCAATCATTAATTCATAATAATTAGAAGCACCACCACTACCGCCACCCTGCCTTGCCAATCATAGGATATGTGAGTTTGCAAACATTAAAAAGAAATATTCGAGTTTTAGACATTTAAAATAAAAGCAAAGCTATTGTACATGAAAACTGCATTATAGTTTAGCACTGTGGAATTTTATTAATGTTTATTCAGAATTAAATCAATTCCAAGAGAAATGATATATAATGGAAGTAGAATATGTTATGTATGCATCTACCACCCTCAGAATATATTCACACACATACACACTGCTAAATGTATGTTTGGCTGTTTTGTGATCATAAACATGATTTCTAAATATTTACCTTCAATACATACTAGTCATCAACAAATTCCTATTTGCCACAGTTCTGTTCGAGCAGAAATTCCTATTAACTATAACGATTCTGTACTAGCAAAAATAACTATTTAAACCATTACATTTATATCTAATGTTAATTTTTTTATGTTCAGTTATAATAAAAACAATTTTACATTAATCTGATGGGTTACTTGATACTAATTTATTATTCTTAATCAAGAATATTGTTGACAGTAACTTTGAATTTTCAGCCAGCTAAGCTCCAGCAGTCTGACAATGGCTTAGCTGACTGAAACTTTGAAGTCACTGTCAACAATATTCTTGTCTAAGAATTATATGTATATCATATATTATACAAGATGCACTAATGTTTTCTTAACAAACAAACAAAAAAGAAAGAAAAATAGTATAAAGTGTACAGATGCAATCTAAATGTAAACAAGAAGATATAAACTTCAAGCTTGCTACCTTGTTTTCCATACAATAAAGCTGATTAAAAGATACAGTCAGCAGTCCCAACACGACAATCCACACCCACCAAAAAAAACACAAAAAGTCTGCAACATGTTGCTTGCATAGAAGATATTTTTTGTTGATTTTTTAAAATTAGTTTGTAGTAGGAGGGGGTAACATTCCCATGACCTTTGCAGGTTCTCCAAGACAAGCAAGATCAATGTGGTTGATATTTACTTTGAACTTCTGCTGGTGGTTGTCTGTAGAAAAAAATCTAAGCAAGGAAGAAATTCCAGGTTGCTGGTAAAAGAGTTTCATGCATGATTTGCTGAGGAGGGTGGAAGGGAGAGGTAGGAATAGCAAGCAGAGCAACAACATGAAGAATAAGAGTGTTGTGTGGGGTTGGACAGAGGGGTGGGCAGCTTATTTGACCAAAGAAACAGAGACGGTTGTAACAAAGCTTTAAAAATAAAAAAAGGGTGGAAAAGAAACAGCCCATCTGTGAGCCAGAGGTTTTAGAAACTGAGGATTTGCCAACCCACCAAATGGTCTTCTTTAGGAAGTAATCTAAAGTGTTTGAGCGTTTAGCAGCAGAGGCAGCAGCACATCATTGGTAACCTTACGACATTGCGTTAAAATAGCAGAGAGAGGGATGGGGACCAGTATACATGTTGCAAACATATGTAACTTCATATCTGTAGTAGCTTCAAGTTCAGGCGCACTCTACAACATAGGCACAGGCATGGCTGTATAGTTAAGAAGTTCACCTCCTAGACACATGGTTTAGGTTCAATTCCATTGCACAGCACCTTGGGTAAGTATCTTCTAAAGCCTTGTGAATGGATTTGGTTAATATTTTAAATGCAAAACAAGGTACATAGGTAGTTCAATAAACTACAGTGTCCTCTTACTAATTGACAACAGCTAGGTTAGCAAAATACCCTTTGAGATATTCAACAATTTAATGTGAAAAGGAGACTTAGATTCTGGAGAAATATAACACAAATACAAAATTGATCAGAAAGAAAAGTATGAGAAATTTTGTTCCAATGTTGGATTAACAAATGGTATAAAAATATTTGAGAAAGTAGATATCATTTTCTAAGTCTTTAAATGGAAACATTTTTTTTTTTCCAAGTTTTAAATAATTTTAACTTAAATTTATGGAAGTTATAGGAAATTCTATTTCTTTGAAAAACAGAAAAAGTTTTCACTACACTTTAATGGAAGTAGTTACTACACAGAAATCATAAACTGCTAAAGATATTTCATGAAAAAAAGTTTTAAAAAGCACTAGGTTAATACACCAAGTCCCCAATAGTTAAGATAAACATATTACAGAGATGTAGTCAACTGTAACTTCAGGAAAAAACTACAAAATCTTTTTTGTTGTTTACTGAGAATATTACTTCATCTAGTTGGCAGAATTGTTAGAATGTTGGGATATAACACCTCGTATTTGTTCAAACTCTTATATTCTGAGCTCAAATTCCACCAAGGTCTACTTAACCTTTCATCTCTAATGGGGTTGATAATGAAAAGTACCAGCCAAATACAAGGGGTTGATATAATCACCTGCCCCCTTCACCCATATGTTAAGCCTTATACCTATATTAGAAAATTATTTCCTAAATCTAAATGAACATGTTTAACCCTTTTGATACAAACACTCCTGATTCTGTGGTACAAAATTTTTCATTATTTTAAAAATTAACCGAAAGAGGAGCAGTGCATTTTCACAGAAATATGATAACAAAAGAATTAATACCTTAAGCTGTATTCTAAAACCAGTCTTAAGTTGACAAACGAAAGCAGTAATAGCTCTCTTTTACTTGTTTCAGTCATTTGACTGTGGCCATGCTGGAGCACCGCCTTTGGTCAAGCAAATCAACCCCAGGACTTATTCTTTGGAAGCCTAGTACATATTCTATCGGCCTCTTTTGCTGAAGCGCTAAGTTACGGGGATGTAAACACACCTGCATCAGTTGTCAAGCGATGTTGGGGGACAAACACAGACACATATATATGCATATACATATATACGACAGGCTTCTTTCAGTTTCCATCTACCAAATCCACTCACAAGGCTTTGGTCGGCCCCAGGTTTATAGTAGAAAACACTTGCCCAAGGTGCCACGCAGTGGGACTGAACCCAGAACCATGTGATTGGTAAGCAAGCTACTTACCATACAGTCACTCCTGCTGTGTATAGCTTCATCATGAAAGAGACACAACTATAGAGAATACACAAGGAAGCTTCAATTTCTTACATTTAGAGGAATTACAAACTAATGTCAAAGCAAACTTATATAATTTATTGTTTGTGTCACTACTACAATCACTGATAAGAAAATGTCCTGACTTCTTTACTAAAAATTACATTAACACAGAAATGAGGGGGGAAAAAATTTAATATTTTTTTTTGTTTGCTTTGGTTTTTCATTTTGTTTGTTTATTTTAAATTTAGATAATTTTGTATAAATTATTAGAGCATATATTTTTTATTTTGCAGCCAGATACCTTTTGCAACACTAAGTAATCAATATCATGAAATTAAAGTGTTATCTGCTTCCAGCTAATTGGTTGATTAAAGTTAAACAGTATTAATGTAATTTATTTAGAAGTCAATACCAGTGACAGACTTTCAAATCAATGGATTTACACCAGTGCTCCATCTTCTAAACTCACCAATATTGCACCCAAGTAAATACATTCTACGAGACAGGCAAGATTTCATTCACCATCATTGTACACACATTATAGGCACAGATATAGTTGTTGTCATCATCATCATCATTGTTTAACGTCTGCTTTCCATGCTAGCATGGGTTGGACAATTTGACTGAGGTCTGGCGAACCAGATGGCTGCACCAGACTCCATTCTGATCTGGCAGAGTTTCTACAGCTGGATGCCCTTCCTAACGCCAACCGCTCCGAGAGTGCAGTGGGTGCGTTTACATGCCACCAGCACGAGGGCCAGTCAGGCGGTACTGGCAATGGCCACGCTCAAATGGTGCTTTTTATGTGCCACCTGCACAGGAGCCAGTCCAGCAGCACTGGCAATGACCTCACTTGAATGCCACCAGCACAAGTGCCAGGTGAACAATTTTATTTCACAACCCTGTGAATTCAAGTGCATAAGGGTTTTATACGATGGGCCAAAGCCTAACAATGCTCTGTGAGTGAATAAGGGGCATGTTTACTGAACAAAAGCCTGTCGTGTGTGTGTGTGTGTGTGTGCGTAATATGATGAACTCTCTTGTCATAAACAACAGATGAGGGTTCCGTACCTTTCGCCCAAGAACCTAAACAGATGATTTCTTTACAGCGATCAAATGCGTGTGCTGTACATGAGCTCACACTCTCTATCAAACTGACATTATCTGTGAGGGCTCGTGGTGTGCAATACATCAGGTGTCAAAGTGATCACAGATTAAACTGAGAATATCAGACTTGACCTCCTGTACAAATGTATACGCATGTGTGCACACATGCACATTTATATGAACGATTACATGCTGCAAGATGTACACACTGATTGCAACCTCTGTCCTCAGCTGGTACTTATTTTACTGATCCTAAAAGGCTGAAAGGCAACCTCAGTAACATTTCAGCTCAGAATGTAAAGCCAAAAGAAATGCTGCTCAGTATTCTGTCTGGCATCTTAAAAATCTTATCAACTGACCACCTTAATAATAATAATAATAATAATAGCACAGGGTTAGTAATTACTGGTACATATTTTATTGACCCCGAAAGAATGGAAGGCAAAGTCGATCTCAGCAGAATTTGAACTCAGAACTTAAAAGCAAATTAAGTGCTGCTAAGCATTTTGCCAGGCATGCTAATGATTCTGCCAGCTAGCCACCTTAATAATAATAAAAATAATAATAATAATAATCCTTTCTACTATAGGCACAAGGCCTGAAATTTGTGGGGAGGGGTAAGTCGACCACATCAACCCCAGTGTTTCTACTGGTACTTAATTTATTGACCCCGAAAGAATGAAAGGCAAAGTCAACCTCAACGGAGTTTGAACTCAGAATGTATTGATGGGCGAAATGCCACTAAGAATTTTGCCTGCCATGCTAACAATTCTGCCAACTTGCCACTTTAATAATAATAATAATCTTTTTTTTTTTTTTTTTGTAGGCACAAGGCCTGAAATTTGGTGGGAGGGAGCTAGTCAACTGCATCAACCCCAGTACTCAACAGGGTACTTATTTTATTGACCCTGAAAGCAAGAAAGATAAAGTCAACTTTTGGCAGAATTTGGACTCAATATAAAGAACTAATAATAATTTCTCCTATTTGCTACAAGGCATAGATGAGGGGGGGGGGGGTTCATTCACTCATTAATAATAACAACAACAAGTGTCAAAATACTTCTTAAATTATATAATAAATAAGAAGACCAATATTATCCACGAAAATTATTTTCTGATAATAGTCTGTGAAAGAAATATAAACTTAGTTTGAATTAAAACAAAACAAAAAAGAAGAAAAAGAAAAAGAAAGAAATAATGAACAAAAACATTCTTCTCCCCACCCCAGACTAGACAAAAAAAAAAAATCAACACATCTAGTGATGAGTATAAATGAAAAAGGATTCTCAGACACACATGCACACACAATCAATCAACAGGACTGAACAATGTGATGTCTCTGACAAGTAGCACAACAAATTTTTTAAAATCAATGGAAAACATTCATTTATCTATTTTATTTTGCATTTATGCTTTCTAGAAAGCACAAATCAAAATTTATTTTTCAAGTAACCCAAGCTAATGTAATCTTGTCCTCTAAAATGACTGAAAAGTTTAAAATCATTAAAAAAAAAAAAATTTTTTTTAAATGATTTAAAATGTTTTTATTTATTTTTCTCTTTTTTGTTTTGTTTTAGTATATCTTTTTTTTTTGTTGTTGTTTTCTTATTTCAGAATCAATAACTACACACAGTTTTACTACAGCAATAAATCCAAAATCGATTAATACTATAAATATACATGATAAAATCTTTTTTTTTTCTTCGTGGTATTTTTGTTTGTTTATTAGAAACAATATAGCAGAGTAAAAATTGTTAATTCTCAAATCTATAAATTTACAAATTTTTTAAAAGTATACTGAAAGGATAGGTAAGATTAATAAAGCAATTTCTTATGCTGATATAACACCTAAAAGTTATTGAAAAAAAAAAACTTTTATTAAATGTGAACATCAAGAATTTTTCCCAAGAGAATTAGCAATGAATGAAAAGGGATTTATAGCTCTAAATTGAAGTCTGGGGGTCATGGACTCAATTTATCAACATCTACATCTGTAGTGGTAGTGGTGGTGGTAGTATCAATTATTATTATATGATCAATAATTATATAGACAGATAGAGTTGTGAGTGGCATAGAATCTTAAGTACTAAGCACACACTGAGTCAGTCTGATATACAATTTCACTTTTAACTTTCACTGCAAATGCCATTAAAAGCGAAAATACGACCAAAGTAAAGATCTGCTTCCACCCATTGAAATATACATGTGACATTAAGAATTGTCAAAAGAAATTGAGAATTATACACTTTCCCACTTGGAACAATGTCAGTTTTCTACTCCATCTCTTTGATGGAGTAGAAAAATTGACATGATGGAGTACCACCCTTTTAAAATCAACTTCTGTATATTGATGGCATTTATTTCTCGAATACGGACCATTTAAGTAAAATATGAACGACACAAAATCTATTTCCATTCCACCTTACTCACCACCCAATGTGTGGGTGACCTTACGAATTATCAAAGAAATCAATAATGATTTGTTTTCACCTGGAACAGAGTCAATTTTTTATAACACCTTCAACCACAAAATGGTGGGTACCATTTGTTAAAAAATCACTTCTTCTATAATACTTGTATTTATCTAAAGAAATCAGCTGCATGAAACTGGATAAGGTTTTAGTTTCATTATTTACTGCTATCTAAGGTGGCAAGTTGGCAGAATCATTAGCATACCAAACAGCATTTCTTCTGGCTTTTTACATTCTGAGGTCTAATCCTCACCTTGGTTCACTTTGCCTTTTATCCTTTCATGATCAATAAAATATGTATCAGTTGAGCATTGGATCAATGTAATCACCTTCTTGGAGTTGTTGAACTTATGCCCAAATTTGAAACAATTATTATTATTATTGAAAGAGTGCATGCCTAGTGGTTAGGGTGCTGATCTAGCTATTGTGATTTCAATTCCTAGACCAGGTGGTGCATTGTGTTTTTAAGCAAAACACTTCAACTCACATTGCTCTCCAATCACTTTGACACCTGACACATGATACACCATGTGCCTGTTCAGATAATGTCAATTTGATGGAGAGAGTGAGCTAATGTGTGGCACAAACATTTGATCACTAGAAAACAAACTATTTGTGCAGGTCGTTTGGCAAAAGCTGAATGTTCATATGTCATCTTCAATGGGAGAACCCATTATTATTATTATTAAGGTGGCAAGCTGACAGAATCCTTAGCACACCAGGCGAAATGCTTAGCGGTATTTTGCCCATCACCACATTCTGATTTCAAATTCTGCCAAGGTCAACTTTGCCTTTCATGGTCGATAAATTAAGTACACTGGGAGTCGATAATATCAACTAGTCCACTGCCCACAAATTTCAGGCCTTGTGCCTCCAGTAGAAAGGATTATCATTATTATTATTATTATCATTAAGGTGGCAATCTGGCATACCGAGCATACTGAGCAAAATGCTTAGCTGCATTTCTTCTGGCTGTCTATGTTATGTGTTCAAATCCTGCCAAGGTCAACTCTGCCTCTCACCCTTTCAAGAAATGATAAAATAAGGCACAAGTACTAGCGTTTTTGTTATCAACCAGCCCCCACTCAATCCCCACCCACTCCCCTTGAAACTGCTGGCCTTGTGGCATAATTGGAAATAATCATTTACATCCATAATCAATACCAGTAACTTTTGGCAGAGCAGGGCTTCTTTAGATGAATCCAAGACATTATGAGAGCCAATTTCATTAAGACTGGAATGACAAAGGGCAAAGCCTGACCTCGGCAGAATTTGACATTAAAAAAGCATGGTGAAGTGCCAAATTATCATGTAATAAGGTGTAATGATTTCCTTATGAAGGCCCAAAAGCACAGATCTACAGGGAGGAAGCAAAACTGATGATTGGATTAATGGTGCCATTCAAAAGAATTGGTTCCAAGACAAGATCAAAGCTTGCCAGAGCTTACCTCATGCTGTATGGCACAAATGAATGAAAGAAGAAGAGGGAAGAAAAAGAAGAAAAAAAATATAGAAAACAAAAAAGAAAAAGATGAAGAACAACAACAAGGTGATGATGATTTCTATTTTTAGAACTAAAAACTTGAATTTCAGATAATGGAGAAATAAGCTGCAGTGAACTTCATGTCTTCGTCAATAGCAGGAACAAAACAAAGTAAATAGTTCTAACTTGAGAATTGAAGCTGCCATTCATTGCACAGACATAAATCTAAAGCTAGAATTATTTTAACAATACACACATTCTCCCCTACCTTACATTTAGATTAAAGGATTGACTACAAGGAAAACATCTTATGGCATATTAGAAGATGTATTTCTAAGTAGTGTGACTGGTATAAGGAAGAAGAAACAAGCTCAAATTACACACGAATAATTATAAATACACGATGTTAGCACATTTTATTATGTGATTAAGGCTGAACCACCTAGTGTCAGTAAAAGAAGGAACTGGAGTGGTGCCATATCAAACAAAACAAGCACATCAAACTCCATCTCAGTATTGGATAATACTGCGAAAGTTTTGATGCCAAATTTTGTCTGAGTTCCCTAAAATAAAAACAAAAATCTTATGAACTGAAGATGGTTTGAAATAAAATTGTAGGAAAAAATGTACAGGGTTATGTACTTACTTCTTGATTAGCATTAGATAATTCTTCTTCTAATACTGCAACTCGTTCCAAAGATACCCGTAGTCGTTCCCGGACCTAAAACGAAATGCAAAATTCAACATGTAAAAGAGATTCATACAAGTATATAAATTTATGCTATTGTAGCAATTAACATAAAAATGTCCTGAAAAAAATTTTTTTTAAAAAGGGAGTAACTTAACTTTTGAGTAAAGCAATACAGCAAAAAACACAACTAGTATCACTTGAACCAACACAGATTGTAATGACACTATAAGTTTTAGAAGTTAGACCAAATAGAGGTTAGCCATAAATGATAATGATATATGAAATTTAAAGAGATAGATTTAGGGGTCATTTAGCTTAATGGTCAGAGCACTCAGCCTGTATGGGATTTGACACTCCATAGCCATCTGCTGGCAAGTCTGTTTCAAGATGGTGCCCTAGCATGGCCACAATATCAAATGACTGAAACAAGTAAACAAAAAAAAAAAACACACACACACACGATCATGATAGTATAAAATTCTTTTAAACAACTCATTTCACCAAATGTGATTCATGGAACATCAAATAATTTTCCAAAGTTCTTTTAGTGTGGAACCAACTTCCCTTATCAGTAGCATTTATGAACTGATCAAATGTGTAGCAAAGATAATATGCTTTAAATGTTGCAGTAACACCTGGGTCCATTGTTTGCAAAAGAGAAGTTCTATTGGGCAGCATAAATGCTAATCTAACTTTTGAATGGTGGTGCTATAGAGATTGCGAAGAAATGGCATTATTTTTGATTAGTAACACATGGATATGAATGCTTCTTTTTATTTTGATATTTCTTTCATTTCATATATAAAGTAATGCAAAAACAAATCTATCTCCAAAAATGCATTAGTAACCCAAGCATTTTTTGCTCTCCATATGAATGGAAACACAGCCTTACGAAACCTTTCAGTGCTCTTGGATTTTCAACACAATGACTGGCTCTTAGCCACTAGTTACATTACTTCTAAACAATAACAGATAGCGAGCTGGCAGAAACGTTAGCACGCCAGGCAAAAGGCTTAGCAGTATTTCATCTGCCGTTACGTTCTGAGTTCAAAGGTTAACTTTGCCTTTCATTCTTTCAGGGTTGATAAATTAAGTACCAGCTATGCACTGGGGTCGATGTAATCGACTTAATCCGTTTGTCTGTCCTTGTTTAGGCGTAGGAGTGGCTGTGTGGTAAGTAGCTTGCTTACCAACCACATAGTTCTGGGTTCAGTCCTACTGCGTGGCACCTTGGGCAAGTATCTTTTACTATAGCCTCGGGCCAACCAAAACCCCCTGTGAGTGGATTTGATAGACGGAAACTGAAAGAAGCCCATCATATATATATATGTGTGTGTGTGTGTGTGTGTGTGTGTGTGTGTGTGCGTGTTTGTGTGCATATGTTTGTGTCTGTGTTTGTCCCCCAACATTGCTTGACAACCGATGCAGGTGTATTTATGTCCCCGTAACTTAGCAGTTTGGCAAAAGAGACCAATAGAATAAGTACTAGGCTTACAAAGAATAAGTCCTAGGGGTCGATTTGCTCGACTAAAGGCGGTACTCCAGTATGGCCACAGTCAAATGACTGAAACAAGTAAAAGAGTAAAAGAGATATTTAAATATTTTAAAACCTGAAAAGCAGTATCAATGACTTTTCTTTTCGCAATCTGAACTGTTGCTGGCATGTGCTTCCAAACAAGTGAATTTCAACTACAGTAACAATTTGTAAGAATATTAACAAGAAATAACAGACACCATTCACTAACTAATGCAAACAAAATTTCCAAGATAAATCGTAAACAGTGTTCTTGTAGTTTTCTTGTTCATTTATAATTTCATATTTAGTTTCTCAAGTTGTTCTTCATATTATCAACAGCATTTGTCATTGTGCAATTCTTTTGTTTTGAAATACTGGAATGATGAATTCACTGAGAACTTCTCAGACGAAATTGTAATGTTGAGATTGCAGACACAATGTGCAAACCTGATATCAACATGTAAGCTAACTGAATGGCTTAATGAAACAAACATTTAGGTGGATATTATCAATGTGCATTACAGTAATTAAACATTTAAACTAATCCTTATCAAAGTTGAGCATTTATTTTCCACAATTTTTAAATTTACACTTTACAATTTATGAAAATTTACAGTAGAACATTAAGGAAGGTGCGGCTATATACAACAAGTCAACAGACAAATCATTGTATTATGAATTCATGTATTTCTAAATGAGTGTCTTTATTTGGTCTCGCAACACTAAAGCTATTTAAAATGAGATTATTAATGCATATTCCTATAGATACTGAACCTTATCACTGAAAGCTCAATATTTAACCATAAAACCTCTCTTGTACAGTCCAGAAACCCAACAAATGAGAACTGATAGCTTTCTCATGTGTGCACACGCATGCATGCGCACATGCACGCACATACACTAAATCATTACATGGACACGTTGACAAGACATAGCAAGGGCGGATGGGGAAAAAAAAGGAAAGCAAGAAAATGCCAGGGAGAGCTGTCACTTTTTCCCTGGTGTTTGTCAGTATCCCTGTCACTTTTCCCTTGATGTCTGTCAGTGTCCACACTGAGGTTTAATCTGTATAAATGTATTCTTTGACAACTATAACTTAATCACGAACTACATGTAGGCGTGGGGAGATATATATATATATATATATACATACACACACACACACACACAATGCATGTACTCACACTTAAATAGATACAAAGCTAAATGCACAGTTAGTTAACCATACAGACACACATGGGAAGGCATCTGATACAAAACATGTAAAGGCTATGACCAAATACAAGACACAGAATGTTAATGATAAAAGGTGCTTCTTTTTTCTTTCCATCTACGATTCAGATGAAGAATAGTGGAGGAGGGGGAGAGTGAAAAGGGGAAGCAGAAGCCTTATTATGATTCACTGGATTACATATCAAGATTTTAACAATGTGTAGATTTAAACTTACTAAAAAGCACTGAAGTTTTGGTAGAAATTTCAAATCATATATGCATGTGTGTGTGTGTGAAAGAGAGGGGGGAATAGAATTGATTACAGCACAGTTTGAGGTAAATTAAAAATTAGATATCCTTAACTGCATAATTCACAGAACAAGTTGCCAAAATATGATTTGAAAGGTCTCCCCAGGTGATAATATGAAGATAGATATGGCCTGGGTCAATACCAGATGAAACCTAAGGTATACGGATGTGTGTATGTGTGTGCGTGATTGTATGTATATACATATGTCTAGCTATGAGAAGGCATTACATTTCTTGGAAACAAATGAGGTTTGGTGACAGGAAGAGCAAATGGCTGTAGAAATTCTACAACCATGGAAAAGTGGACATTAAATGATGAGGATATATATATATGGTGGTGCTCCAGCATGGCCACAGTCAAATGACCAAAATAAATAAAAGAATATATATATATTAATATTACTGTTCTTTCTTATGAAATATATAGAACTACTTAAGAAGTGCTAGGGTGGAACCCGAGACAAAAGATAAGAATTAAGATATGAACTGGAATTAGGCAATCAACTTTTTATACATACTCATACAGTTATAAATTCAACTTAAAATGTGTGTATATATATATATATATTAATACATATTGAGATATATGAATAAGTCTAAAACAATATATATAAAAATAAAACCCATGTGGGATATATATGGAAAGAAGTGTGAGAAAAAGAACTGATAAATATTTTTCATACTAAAATTAAGAGTGGTTAAGAGTTTCAATTAAAAGATCCATAATCATCATCATTTAACATCCGCTTTCCATGCTGGCATGGGTTGGATGGCCTGACTGAGGACTGACAAGCTAGAAGGCTGTACCAGGCTCCAATCTGATCTGGCAATGTTTCTACAGCTGGATGCCCTTCCTATCACCAATCACTCTGAAAGTGTAGTTGGTGCTTTTTATGTACCACTGGCACAGGAGCCAGTCAGGCGGCACTAGAAATGACCACGCATAGGATTCAGTGTGTTTTTTTTTTTTAAATATATAAATGGTATATAAGGTATATAATACAATTCGAGCAAGTCCACTTTCTATGGCAGTTTCCAGAGTTTGTGTCTGATGTGGCATCATGTACACTAAGAAAGCTAATCGCTGTATTGACCATCTGAATCGTAAGTTAGGTAACTTCAGACTCCAAGAAATGAAAATCCTGCATATGGAAGACATTTCTGTAGCCAAATGCCCTTCCTACTACTGACTCTCACCTGTCTTCCAGTAAGGTAATATCTTTCCATGAGCAGACACGTTTACATGGAAGACTGGAAATGCAGGACACCACTTGTATGACAGTGACACTCATTTACAACTATCACACAATGTCAAGGCAAAGAGACAGTAGCACATACACACACACACACAGAGCCATACATACACACAAATATACACACATCTACACATGCACATTTACACATACACACATGATGGGTTTCTTTCAGCTTTTGCCTACCAAATCCACCGACAAAGCCTAAGTCAACCCAGTACTATAGAAGACACTTGCCCAAGGTACAACACAGTGGGACTGAACCCAAGATCACATGGTTGGGAAGCAAGATTCTTAACCACACATAACCCCTGAACCTATATCTGCATAAGTATATAACTCGACATAGCATGAGCATAGAAAACGGATGTTAAATTATGATAACCATACACACACACACACATTCTTTATGCATAAACCTCTATGGCTTATTGACGTTTAAAATTCTCTTTACTTTTTTGTTTTCCATTTGACTGTTCCCAGCCAAATATATTCAGGTAAATATCATTTCCCTGAAACCACTGTTGAAATTAGATTTCTTTGTTGAATAAATATTTCAATATCTTCTGTTAATAGAATAAAAATCAGTTCTGAAACTGTAGGGCATTTAGTTAGGTTATTCAGTATCTAAATAATACGATATGACAGATTAAATATTAGATGGGATTTATTTTGTTTAGGCAATTAATTGGAAGGGAATAAAGACAGGACAAAAAGATTTACTTGAATAAATAAAGATTGAGAATTATTTAAGGATAATTCAATGCAGATTGCATTTCAAGCTGGTGAAGTAAAATGCATATGACAACTATATCATAGGTGAAGGGGAATCGAGTATAAGACACACTGGTTAGTAAACAGTGTGTATGTGTGTGTGTGTGTGTGTGTGTGTGAGTGAGAGAGAGAGAGAGAGGGGGTTTATATAATTTTTATATTTCTGAAAATATAAGATTTGGATAAGATTTGGTATTATAATAATCTTTCCTATGACAGGCACAAGGGGCTTAGTCAATTATACTAAAGCCAGATGAAATGCTATCCAGCATTTTGTCCAGTGTGCTAGCAATTCTGTCAACTTGCCACCACGATGATGATTCTTTCTACTATAGGCACAAGGCCTGACATTTTAGGGAGGAACTAGTTGATTATACTGACTCCAGCATGTAAGTGGTGCTTATTTCATCAACCCCCAAAAGGATGAAAGGCAAAGTTGACTTTGGCAGAATTTGAGCTTAGAACATAAATCCAACAAACAAAATGCTACTAAGCTTTTTGTCCAGCATGCTAACAATACTGCCAGCTTGCCATTTTAATAATAATAGTAATAATAGTTTCAGATTCTGGCACAAGACAAACAACTTCAGGGAAGGGCACAAGTCAATTAGATTGACCCTACTGCTCAACAGGTACATATTTTATTGACCCCGAAAGGATGAACGGCAAAGTAAACCTTTGCAGAATTTGAACTCTGAACGTAAAACCAGTTGTAATGTCACTAAGCATCTTGTCCAACATATTAATGGTCCTGGAGGAGGCAGAGGAGAAGAAGAAGAAGAAGAAAGCAAGATGAGGGGGATGAGGTGGATGAAGGGGAGGATGTGGCTGAGGGTACGAGGAGGGGGAGGACGGGCTGGACTAGGAGGAGGAACAGCAGCAACTGAATGAGATGAATGATAGCAAAACTGACCTTTTGTATTAAAATGCTTCAAAACTATGATGTTTGTTTTATAGGTTTTGTAATGCTACACAGAGGAAACAAGGAAATTTGGCAGAAAGGCAACAACATCTAGGAAGAAGTTAATTATGGTTAAACTGTCAAAAAGCCAATACAGGTAAGCAATTTGTTTCAACATTAAGACGTCCAAATGAACTTGTAGAAAAGAACATTTTGGATAATTAAGTAAAATTTAAAGAAACAGGCATGGCTGAGTGGAATAGAGTTTGCTTCTCAACCACATAGTCTATGGTTCAGTACCCCTGCACTGCACCTAGTGCAAATGTCTTCTATGGTCCCAGGCTAGACAAAGCTTTGTAAGTGGATTTGGTAGGTGGAAACTGAAAGAATCCCAACATGTGTGTGTACACATGTTACTATTTCCTTGCCTTGACTTCATGTGGTAGTTGTAAAATGACTAATTGCCATGGACGTAGTGTCCTTCATTTCCAATTTTCCACTGGCATGGAAATAAGCGAAGATTAGTGGTAGGAAGGGCATTTGTCTGTAAAAATTTGGCCTCAAAAAATTCCATCCAACCCATGCAAGCATGGAAAAATTGGTTGTTACATGATAATGATGATAGCAAAACATGTAAACTCCGAAAATGTCTCAAAAGAATCGTATCATGTTCTTACTAATTCAAACATGCTTTTTTTTCTTTTTGTACCTTTTTTCTTTCTAAATTACATGATTTAATTACGCATCAATTTGTAATAAAATTTGTAAGTGCCTATAAGCAAATTTCTCTAATTGAGGATGATTAGGGAGTAAATTTAAATATTTAATTACTATTCGACAAAGCGAGGCAAAGGGGAATGAGTGCATAAATCAACAGCTCAGAATGCAGATTGTATATTTATCACCTGACTCGATCTGGTTAGAAGGCTTTTATCAATTTCTGTTGCAATGCTATAGTATTTCAAATCCGTTTAACTGACAGTAAAACAATAGCATGTAGAAAATGCAACCATAAACTAATGCATTCAGAGAGACCTTAAAGGGTCCAAAGTTTATCTTAGAAGAGTGCTTTTCTGAATCTACATAGTAATTTCTGACTCAGGTACGGGGACAATTTTCAAAGGAGAAAGAATATAGGCATGGCTGTCATCATCATCATCATCATCGTTTAACGTCTGCCTGCCATGCTGATATGGGTTGGATGGTTTATCAGGAGCCAGCCAGGCAGGAGTCTGCACTGACCTTCTGTGTCTGTTTTTGGCAGGGTTAATCTTGTAGTTTTGGGTTCAGTCCCACTGTGTGTTACTTTCTACTATGACCCCAGGTTGACCAGTGTCTTGTGAGTAAATTTGACAGGTGGAAACTATGTGGAAGCCTATCATATATGTATGTGTGTGTGGCACTTTCTACTATAGTCCTAGATCGACCAATGTCTTGTGAGTAAATATGGTAGATGGAAACTATGTAGAAGCCTGTTATATATGTATGTGCGTGTATGTCTTTGTATGCTTCCATCTCCCTGCTTGACAACTGATGTTGCTTTGCTTTCATCCCCATAACTTAGCAGTTTGGCAAAAGATAGCATTAGAGTAAGAGCCAGTCTTTAAAAAAAAAAAAAACAGAAATAGTATCAGAATCTGTTTGACTAAAACCCTTCAAGGTGGTGCCCCAGCATGGCCACAGTCTAGTGACTGAAACAAGTGTAAGATAGAAGGTGGTGTATTGTATAATACTGATAATTATTTTATTACAACCCAAAGACAAGAACGAAAAAGGAAACCCAACAAAATGAACTCGGACCCTAAAGGGGGAAAAAAACATGGTGTTCTCAGTCAATTTACTGCCTTTAATTAAAATTCATTTTATAAAAAATATAAAGCATTATATAAAGAAAGAAAAACACATTTAATTAACCTAATTAAAATTATTTGAATTTACAGACAAATCTATTTGATTCCACTGCACAGATTTTTGTCTCCAAGCAGAATTTGGCAGACAAAATCTTTGCAGAAAACCTGTCCCCCGCCCCCACCCCCGCCATCACTTCCGCTCTCTCTCTCTCTCTCTCTCTCTCTCTCTCTGTTTATTTCATAACCCTTTACTTCCCATAGCTTAGCATTTCAACAAATGTACATCGATAAAACAAGTAGCAGGCAAAATGAGTTCAGGGCTCAACATCATCAAGTGAAGCATTGAAGGTAGCCCCTCCGCCAGCATTGGTGCAGTTTACAATGGAGGAAAAAATTCCTGCTTATGTCAAAAGGCACAAAAATACCATTATCATTTTAGTGGTATCCCCTCTTGGACTCCTAGATACATTTCTGATTCCTTAACCTTCCCCAGTAAGAGATACTGAAAAGAGATGATGCTGAGCTGATTAGAAAGGCATAGCTTTCTAACAGTGAATGCTAGTGACTAACTTGCTCTTGCACTGTGAGAACAAATACAGTAGTAGCAATGCAAAGCAGTTCAAGCTAGTTCAAATATGCTTATGACGATTGTTGCCAGCTTCAAGTTCCTTTAATAGCTGGACGTTGTTCCTATCACCAACCACTCTGCAGCATGGACAAGTTGCATTGCTTTGCTTGTGTGTCTAGAGTGTCTGCCCAACCACACTATCGGATTACATCTTCTTCACGTGAAACCTGGTATTAATTTACAATAATGATTTCTCTCCAAGAATATTTGTTATAAAATCACCTGTTGACTGATTATTTTACAACAATGTCGAGAAAAACATGGAAACAAGTAATTGATATTAATGTTTTTGTTAGTTTGGCCTTTGAGTAACAAAGGGAAAGAGAGAAGGAAAATAAACCATTCAGTTTGTGAAAGACTTTACAAAATTGTATTGTTAGAATGACAAGTGACAAAAGCATTATGAAGTAATATTCCAGTGTATGATGCCAAAGCAAGTAATTTTCTACAATGGATCTGTACATGTCACACCGTCTGCACTCTACTAGTTTCAGCTACTTAACTGTGGTCATGCTAGAGCACCACCTTAACTGGTTTTAATCAAATACATTAAACACAAACTACAGTACTCAATCTGGTACTCCTCATCCTTTCATTGTTTTAACACCCACTTTTCCATCCTTGCATGAGTCAGACGGATGTTGTTGAGGTGGATTTTCTATGGCCAGACGCCCTTCCATT
This sequence comes from Octopus sinensis, assembly GCF_006345805.1. Taxonomy (NCBI): domain Eukaryota; kingdom Metazoa; phylum Mollusca; class Cephalopoda; order Octopoda; family Octopodidae; genus Octopus; species Octopus sinensis. The sequence goes on from NC_043003.1 coordinate 18,699,272, forward strand.
CAGTAGCCTTTAACTACTTCTAAGTAAGGTAGTATTGCTACATGACAAAACATAACTTCACGGAAGATTGGAAATGGAGGACACTGCTTGTATAAGAGTGGCACTTGTTTACACCTATTGTGCAAAGTCAAGCAAAGAGACCAGTAAAACCTCTTACTGAGGAAGGTTAAGGAATCAGAAATGCATCAAGGAGTCTAAGAGGGGATACCTATTTCTTTACTACCCACAAAACTTCTATCAGTTTCTGTCTACCTAATCCATTCACAAGGATTTGGTCATCCCAAGGATATAGTAGGAGACATTTGCCCAAGGTGCCATGCAGTGGGACTGAACCCAAGACCATATGGTTGGGAAGGAAACTTCTTACTACGCATCTATACCTGCACCTATTTATGTATCTTATGGAATAATGAAGTCCACTTATTTAGTTAAGTCTCACATCTCTTTATAGACCTTTATAGACTAAAAACAAAGCATTTATACTATCTTACTCCATTACACACACTTGTAAGCTGTAAAATGCACTAAGACATACGCAACACTAATGTTGCTCAGTTTTTTCTATTGCTATGAGTAAAACAACACAGGCTGTAGTAACAAATTGAACCATGCCAACATGGATGAATGGATATAAAATGATGATACAACTGTCTTCCATACAGTATCCACTTAGCAAATTTTACTTGGAAGATACCATTATAGAAGATAACATAATGGAAGATACCTTGTTCAATATACTGCCTGCTGAGATCAAATGCTGTATCAAGTGATTGTGGAACACTCTCTAACCACACAACCATGTCTACTTAGTTATTCAGTATTCCATCCAATATTTTTAATGTTTATAGAAGCAAGAATAAAATTACAACTCCTACACTACCTTTTACTTCCTTCTATTCTTAACAATCCTGCAAAACCAGGTACGCTGAGGGCGTTTACCCCATATCATATATCAAAGGTTTGTTGCTCTTTGGAAAACATCAAAAGAAAAGGAAGAGTTGCTTCACCTCACATCAGGAAGAAAGGGCCTTAATTGCACTGTACAAGATAATTTGGTAAAGCTCCAGGTTCCACCTACCACTAATTGAGAGAATGGGAAATGTTCTGACAGGGTACTCCATCGCAACATGTACTGGCAAAACTCCAAGACTATGTCAGATCTCTTGCATTCTTTCTTAAGATTAACAACTTAGTTACTGCCAATCACATTCACACACCCCATGTCAATGAGATCATTCAAACAACTCTGTTATTTTAATCACAGAATCTCCTACCCGTGTGCCAGCTTAACTCCTGATAGATAACCTCCTGCACATCCTCTGTGAATGGGAACTTTTGCAACCAAGGATCCTCTTCAACAGTAACAAAATATAAACAACATACACCCACACACACATGTACATTGCTCCCAAAGAAAAAGTTGAGTAACTTTAGGTCTGTTCAATCAGAGCCGAGTTGGAGATTGACAATATAAGATAGCCAGTCAAATGGCTACGGTATGCGTGACTCACAGAACTACTCTGCCAGACAATACTTATGAGATGCAGTGTAAAAATATGTTGATGAAATATAAAGCCTCATTGCTTTCACCAAGATGAAAAAGCAGATAATTCATTCATTCATCTCAATGCATTTGATATTAACAATATTAATCAAGAAATAAAAGCTTAAAATTTTTTTTAATGTGTTTAATATTAGTACTAGTTAAATACTATAGTAGGTATAACTAGCTACTTTACCAATTCCACTAAATTAAAGGTCCTGTGCTTACATTAGAGACCAGTTATACTCTAATAAAAGATTGGTTCATTACCTCTCTTTCACCAGGAACAAAAAAAAAAAACCAGCCAAATGCTGCAACTAAATTTTAGGTTTCATGTATGAAAATATACTTTAGCACAGCTTGGGACACAGTTCCAACATTTTTATATTTTTAGAAAGAATTTTGGTATTTATTTAAAATCTTTAAGGTTTTAAGCATCAACAAGAAAAACGTCATATATTACAAAATTCCACTATACTAATTTAGATTGAATAGATAAATGTAAATCTCTGGAATGGGTGGGTAGGAACTAAAATAAAACAACATGCTTTAGTTTTAGAGATTGACACATATTACTACTACTACTACTGTTTCACAGAGAGTATGCAAATGAAATTCAAAGTATTTTATCAAATATCTTTCTCACAGCTGACTTTTTTTTTTTTTCAGAGTAAAGCAAAAAAAAAAAAATGTTTAGGAAAAGAACTATGAATGCACTGAAATTGAAAGATCAAAGTAAGGTGAAGCTTCTTCCTCTAAAAATCCATTAATAATGATGTGGAGTAGTTAAAATATTTTGAAATACAAATATTAAATGTTATACTATTATTTATATAATAGCCCATCTGTGGAATATCATTGAATGGTAAAAGACATTAGACTTATCCAAAGAGGTTTTGTTTTTTTTAACCTCATAGAAAATAAGAAAATCTAGAAAGACACCTTTGAAAAAAAAAACCAAAAAACATCTTTGAAAATAAAATACTATTATCAAAAGTGTAAAGATAACTAAATAAAACAGTTGATGCTATCTATTAATATTAAAGCTTAATATTTTATAACAAATGAAAAGAATGCTACAAATATATTTGCATTTAAAGTCATTTTCCAGAAACTATGAATATATTAAATTTGCTGATAAATATTTTTAGCACCTAGGTGTATTATAAAACATGTGCAGAAATAAGATAAATTTTGAAGAAGCAGTCTCTGTAGACTGCAAGTAGAAGCAGAGCACATGTATTGATAAGATGTTAAATCTACAGCTTATGGATAGTAAACACACAACCAGCGCAGGTGTTCTGCTGCATGTACGGACAGGAGAACATGTAATTAATAATAGGCATGAGCAACAGGAATAGGTACAAGATCTTATGGGAATAAATACATTGTAAAAACAAGCATCCTAACCATAAACAGGGTCATCTCTCACCTGCTTAATGTTATACAGCATTTGAAACAAAGCACTGGCTTCTGAAGCTTGTGTGGCTTATGAAGACACCATGTTATGATGTACCGTTATTATCAAGTCATAATATATGCATGTTAGAAGAATATGTAACCAATGTAGTTACCTATGAACATAAATAATACAGGAAATACATTATCAACCGTATCTTTACTGCAAAACTGCTGTTATCCTTTATCAGTTCAACTGGAAAGTCGAACTTTTTAAGGTCAAATTTTCAAATCTAACAGCCAGTATTCCATTAACTTGCCTTTACAGTGAATGTTATGCTACCACAAGCTGACAAATTTTTTAAAACTCGTTACACAACACAAGCACACAAACTAAGTAAACAATTTAATTTAAACAAGGAGAACTGAAATTAAATCTACTTCTCAGAAGAGTTATGATTTAATTAAGCACAGAGGATGTTGAGTGCTGTAAAACACATTCTAATGAATAATGGTTTCCATTCCTTAAATTACGATAAACATTTACATTACAATAACATCTTTAAAACGTAGCTAGGATATCAGGAATGAAATTTAAAGGGTTAAACATCCACATACAAATCATCTCATACTCTCAGTGAAGTGCTGTTCTCCATTTTGGTGAAGGATATCAAGAAATGGTATGGTACTAGAGATTCTAGCACAGGATAATTAATAAAATGCATGATCTGACACTAAATTCAATCTTAATTTACAATTGCAGATGTAACATTGCAGAAAGAAAGGAAGCCAAATTCATCATCATCATCATTTAACTCTTTTGTTACTGTATTTATTTTGAGATGCTCTCTGTTTCTTTCAATTACTTGAAATATAAACAAAGAATTTAGTGAAATAACTTAGTTATCATTAAGCTAGTATTAGGAACATAAATTGTGACTAAGGTTTGGTGGAAGATTTTAATTCAGAATTTATGAAAAACAAGACATTTGTACTACAGAGCCAGAAGTAGTTTCAGCTGGGCTAATATCAAAAGGGTTAAGAATTGTTTCTCTATTATATAGTTTAACCATTTTGTTACCGTATTTATTTTGAGATGCTCTCTGTTTCTTTCAATTACTTGAAATATAAACAAAGAATTTAGTGAAATAACTTAGTTATCATTCAGCTAGTGTTAGGAACATAAATTGTGACTAAGGTTTGGGGGAAGATTTTAATTCAAAACTTATGGAAACAAGACATTTGTACTACAGAGCTTGAGTCGGTTTCAACCGGGTTGGTAACGAAAGGGTTAATGACCATTTTCCATGCTGGCATAGGATGGATGGCTTGACAAGAGCTGGTAAACCAGAGGGTTATTCCAGGTTCCAGTTGTCTATTTTGGCATCTAGGTGGATGCTCTTCCCAAAGCCAATCACCTTACAGAGTGTACTGGATGTCTTTATTCTACATGGCACCTGCAAAGGTGCTAATTACATGGTGCCAGCATCAGTTCTTTTATATGGTTTGGCAAAAGAGACAGGTTTTTGTTTTTGAGACTGCTACTTATTCTGCTGTGCTTTTCGGTCAAACAGCTAGGTTGCAAAGATGTAAACAAACCAACACCAGTTGTCAGGCAGTGGGGAGGAGGTACAAACACAGACACACACACACACATATATATATACATACATACACAACAGGCTGCCACATAGTTTCCATCAGCCAAATTCACACCCACAAGGCACTGGTCTGTAGAAGGCACCCAAAGTGCCACATTGAACCTGAAATCTCATGGTTCCAAAGCAAGCTTCTTAACCACACAGCCATTCCTATTATGTGTGTGTGGGGTGTATAATGATTAGGTATCAGGGATTGTACATCTATTTCCACCTATTTGCCACACCCATATAGCAAGAAGCAGGGGAAGATGTAAATTTAACATCCGCAGACAGGCGGCTGTTTTAGTAATTCACACAGGGGAAGAAAAAAAAATGCTTACAGAAGATATGCTAAAGGAGGAGTTATGTGTCATAAGATGGAATGAATCTATTGAAATTCTCCAGAATTTTGTTTTGTAATCTAATTTCCAGGTTTCATGAAAAACTGCTTTACATAAACACTTAAATACTATTATTTCCTCTTAGAACCCACATATTTTTATTAAATGTAAGAAAAAAAAAAGATGCAAAGTTAACAAAGGGACAAAGTTAAACAACTTAGAAGTAGAAAACACACACATACACAAACACGCACACACACATATTTGGAGGGGGGGGGGCGCATATTTACGCTCAGTGCAACAACTCAAGAACATAAATAGTACATATCTTATCAATCCCAGAGAGACCAAGTTAGCATGGAATGGATTCTGATGGAAAACAATGAAGTAATAAACGAGATACTGCATATCTCTGGTACCAGACTTAACATTCCACAGGCTCAAGACAATCATTTCCAAAGATCTGATAACATTCCCATAATTCGACCCCGACATTTTCGCAATCCAATGTGCCTTAATTCACACACCAATGCATATATATAACACAACAACAGCAACAAAAGACCAAAGCGCATTTTTTACAGTGTGCGTCCAATAAATACTGAATCTCCAAAAAGGAAAACCAGTTACACAAAAATGCCCTGCCCTGCCCTGCCCCACCCTAACATCGCCAGAAACAAAAAAAAAAAAAACAGAAGCAAAAAAACAAAAAAAAAGATGCTGCATAGAGAAATGGAAATAAAGCTCTGTGATGAGAGTCTGTGGTAAAAATGATGTAGCAATGTATACAAGGGAGTGGCTATGCACAATTTAATTAGTAGACAATGTTATAACGACCAACGTATGTTGCACTGCAACAACATATATTTAGCAAGTGTGGTGGGGGTGGGGTGGGGGGTAGGGGGTGAGAGAAATAGCTGTAATAATTGCACTTATGGTCACAATGCCAATCAATAATGGGATAGACCGATAGCAGCAAGGGCAACGGTAGCCATGTTATATAGATAGCTATCAATCAGACTCGATGAACGCATACAAAGAATAGTGGTGTGATCGCGTGACTCTCTGCTTAGTAGTTTAGAGAATAAATACAAAGTTTATTATAATAGTCCTTCTTGATATATTATTGTTATCATTATTTAGGCGGTGAGCTGGTAGAATTGTTAGCATGCCAGGCAAAATGCTTTGTGGTGTTTCAGTCATCACTACGTTCTGAGTTCAAATTCCACTGAGGTTGACTTTGCCTTTCGTCCTTTTGGTGTCAATAAATTAAGTGCCAGTGAAACACTGGGGTCAATGTAATCGACTAGTCCCCTCCCACCAAATATCAGGCCTTGTGCCTTTAGTAGAAAGGGAAATAAAAAGGGAAACATATTCTATGAAATAGGTGCAGGTGTGGATGTGTGGTTTAGAAGCTTGCTTTGCATGCATTTGGTTTTGGGTTCAGTCCCACTCCATAGCACCTTTGGGCAAATGTTTTTTTTTTTACTATAGTGCCAGGCTGACCAATGCCTTGTGAGCAAATTTGGTAGGCAGAAACTGCATGGAAGCTTGTTGAGGGCATGCATGAGTGTGCGTCTTTGTTTGTTCCTTTCAACCACTTGACAACCAATACTGGTTCATTTATGGCCCAGTAACTTAGCAGTTCAGCAAACAAGCCAGAATAAGTGCCAGGTTTAAAAGTACTTTGGTTGATTTGTTTAACTCAAATATTTTAAGGTGGTGCCCCAGTGCCAGATTTGACAAAGTTTCAACAGTTGGATGCCCTTTGTAATGCTAACCACTTACAGGTGTGATGGGTGCTTTTTTTACATGCCACCAGCACAAGTGAGGTTGCAAAGAAACTTGTAAGACAGAAAAAACAAGCTCTCACTACTAAGTGGAGGGAGTATTCAAGAGGATACCAGGTGTTGAAAGGCAAAGTGTAATGTAGGGACACACATAGATGTCTTGCTATAGAGGAGATACAAGGCCAGTCCACATTGGGAGGAGTTGGGAAGGGAAAAAGGTAGTACTGATGGAGTGCCAAAGCAAACTCTCAGAGTACAGGAATGTGAACAGAGAGAGGGTGTGGATAGCAGCTCAGGGGAGGGTACTTGAGTGTTAGGAAGTGATGGTTCGATGAATGGATGGATGGACAGACAAATGGATGGATAGAAAGAAGGATGAATAGATAGACAGATAAATACATACAGACATACATACATACATACAGACAGACATACATATATACAAACAAACAAACCCAAATAAAAGTACCTGTGTAAAGGGTATCAACATTTGTTCATAAATTAGTCATGTTAATAATTTGTAGATGATGAATACTACAAACATTTGAAGACATTTTGAAAGATTTTACAAGAATTTTGATTGATTCAGTTTTAGCTTACATATTAGACTAGAACAATAATGGAGAGAGAGAGTTGTGTTATCTCCAGAAACACCAAAATTGCATAGGGAATTCTTCTATAGAAATCCTCGTTCGTTAAGTACATCACTTCTGAATGCTGTCACAAGATGGTGTTTTGTTTGTTTGTTTGTTTTCTTGCAAACACTTTCACACCTTCATATTAGATGACAAGACACAAAACGTTCAACAGCCTTTTGATACACAACCTAACAACTAAAAGACATTTTTCTTTTTCATTTTTAACAGATTTCAGGTTGTTCTTTTTTTTTTTTTTTTTTTTTGCTTGAAATTGTATTGCGACATTTGAATAAGAATTACAAAGAAAAACCACATTTATTAAATGCTTATTTTATGATTGTAAATTTAACGAGGTATTAAATGGGGAGTAGCTAGCTATATTTTCAAGCAAGTTGTATTGTAAACAAGTATAGCTTGTTTATTAAAATTTTCTATCAAACCTTCAGATCTTAGCTTGTCACCATTTAAAGTAACTACTGTACAGAAATTTCTGACAAGCCTGAATTTCCAAAGTTTAACACTCAATCTCAAAACTCTGTTTATATTGATGCATTCAACTTCTAGTCTAGAATGTATTATGTTCTCTGTTGGTTTTGCCTGATGTTGTCTATTATATTGGAGTACTACTAGTTACAAAGTCGTAAATGTATGCTGAAAGACCTGAGATTGTGTATTGTGCCTAACCCTTGCAATGTTGTATTAGTGATTAAAACATAAATACAATGTAATACTGGTTTTCAATTTTATGACTATTCTCTAATTTTATATTACAAGGACTATTGGACAAATGAATGAGTGTTACAACAAGTCTGTGAAAGACAACAACTCTTGAAACAAAAGCTCATCTATTAGGGTCATATTTGAAGAAGCAAACTTCTGGAAAACATTATCATAGAAGGAAGAGTAGGGGTGGTAGATCAAGAGGCAGGCAAAGAATTCAATGGATGGATAATATCACAAGCTGGTTGGTCAAGAGTGGCAAGGCAGCTGGAGAATTTGTGCTTAATCCATAAGACTTTTATAGTGTGTCATCAAAGCACTGCAGGAGTATGATGATGAATTATGTGTGTGTGTGTGTGTGTTCATCAGTCCTCAGTCAAACCGTCCAACCCATGCCAGCATGGAAAGTAGACATTAAACGATGATGATCATCATCATCATCTTGTGTGTGTGTAAGTATATATACGCACATGATATAGTCAATTAAATTTTATTACTTTGTAATTACATACACAAACATAAAATTATAATAAAAGCGAAAATGAAAATAACAGTTACAGACGTTATAATATTGCTACAATAACTCTATAACATTGTAATGCTTAAGGCATGACATAATCTCAGATCAAACCATTTGCCAAACAACAGAAATTCAAGAACTTTTAATATAAATAAGACTGGGTGTGTGAGGAGGATAATAACACAACATCTGTATTAGTTGCTGGGGGCACACTTTATTGATCGTGTGTGAGAGAGAGAGAGAGAGTGTTTGTGTGCATAGTCTCTTCTTTCTCAAATGAGTATGTCTACCTGATTTTAACTGAAGTTTTAATCTCTACAGTATGTCACATGTTCCACAGATTAGTTGTGAGCTGGTTAGCAAGCACTCCAGTCAGACTGCTTCTTAGGGTGGCGAGCTGGCAGAAACGTTAGCACGCTGGGTGAAATGCGTAGCCGTATTTCATCTGCCGTTACATTCTGAGTTCAAATTCCGCCGAGGTCGACTTTGCCTTTCATCCTTTCGGGGTCGATAAATTAAGTACCAGTTACGCACTGGGGTCGATGTAATCGACTTAATCCGTTTGTCTGTCCTTGTTTATCCCCTCTATGTTTAGCCCCTTGTGGGTAATAAAGAAACAGTCAGAGTGCTTCTAATTTCCAACATAGAACGCAAGCATATCTTGACTGGAACCGTTTTCAACAAGAATTCATGCAAATTCAATAAACTATAAACTAGTTATGGACAAACTACAGCTCATTTCTGGTACCCAACATAAAAAAGCCCACCTTTAATTTTTATAGTAGTTTGGCTCACCTGATGATGAACCATGTTTTAAGCACCTGCTTCTTGAAAAGGGTTTCCTCATAGCCTTCATTTTTAATGCAACTGATATTAAACATTATACCCATGCAAACACTAAATTAAAGCAAAAAAGAGCAACAACAAAAAACCCAGCAGACCCTCTAACAAACCTAGAACCATATACCTATACATAACATACCAAACAACTGTGTTACTTTAGGTAGCAGTAGGGGTTAGTTGTTTATTTTTTATCTTTTATTTATCAAATCAATGATTACATGCATATAATCTATAAAAATTGATGCTAAAAATTTTATCCATTAATTCACATATTTTATATATTTACCTATTTTACACATTGGACTGTAGATATGCTGGAGTACGGCATTCAAGAGTTTTAATTGATCATAGCAACAACCAGTACTTATTTCAGTCTAGTACTTATTTTATCAATCTCTGTTTGTTGAGTGGCTCAGATACAAAGAAACACATCTGAGTACATTGGTTTATATGGGGAGGGGGGTTGTAGTCTTGCAACCTGCTGGCAGCTTCACTAATGCTGGTAGCACTAAAAAGCAACCAGTGCACATTGTAAAGTGGCTGACATTAGGAAGGGCATCCAGCTGTAGAAACCATATCAATGCTGACACTGGAAAACATGGAGTCCTTGAACTCATTGGATCTTGTCAAAGTACCCAACCCATGCCAGCATGAAATGTGCTGCAGAGTTTCCATCAACTAAAGTTCACACATGTGATATCAATCAACCCAAGACACTTGCCCAAAGTGCTATGCAATTGGATGAAACCCAGAGTCATGTGGCTCAAAAGCAACTCTCTTAGCTAATGCAATTGAGCCTACACTTACGGGTTAAGTATAACTCAACAACTATATTAACAACACATAACAATTACACTTAGCCAGATTATCTACGTGCAGAAGGTTATTATTTGTTATTCTCAAAAATTCAAATTTTTATATAACTAGAGTTTTAACTTCAGTAATGATTATGAAATTATCTCTTTGAAAAATCATAATTGTATGAATTTAATGTAGTTAAATGTTTCACAGAATCAAAGTTATATTCCCATTTAAAACATGAATTAAAAGAAAAAGAGAAAAAAAGAAAGAAAGAAATCAGATGCTCTCATAGAATCAGAAATAAACCTTTGTGTATGATTTATTTCTTGGAGTAACATTTTAGAAAATTCATTTCTATACAAGAGTAATCACATCGAGACAGATATAAAAGATATAAAAAAAAATAATAATAATGACTGCATTAGTTATAATCCATTAATGTAGAAATATTAGTTAATCATACTGTCTGATATGAATACTTAAAATGTTAATACAGCTGTTAAATTAGAATATTAAACCAGTTGATATCGCACAACTAAGCTTAGTGAATTCTGGAGACAGATATATCGATGAAGAATAGAAGCAGAAAGAAGAGAAGACTGCTCAGTTGCAACTATTCCAATATTGACACAAAACAAATGATATTCTGACGTGGGGGATTTTTCAGTTGATCTTTGTGAAAATTATGCACTTAGTTTAAACATATTAATCCTAGAGAATCATTGTGAGAATATTTCAAGTAATAAATATGTAACTGAAAAAAGTACCATATTTTCCGGTCTATAAAACAGATTGGTATTTAAGCTGCAGGACCGAATTTGGGGGTAAATTTTGGTTTTATCTACACATGAAATGCACCAGTGTCTAAAAGACCTTTATAGCTACAGGTCTGCAGCTAGCTTTTTTGTTGTTGCCGTGTGTGTAGTTTCAAAATGCCTTATTTTACAACTATGATATGTATTGTTATTATTATGATTTTATCTTACTATAATCAACAACAAACATATTCATCACTATTAAAGTCTTTATTAGATTAAAAATAACATTATCAAAACATGAAGGTAAAAAAACAAATATGCTTTTTCTTCTGGGCACAACGTACTGTAGTCTTTCACGTTGTTAACCGACCGACCTTTCCTCTGAAAAATATCAGTGGAATCATTCGATCTCCATACACAAATTATTTTTCTCCTGAAACTTATAAAAAATACACACATTAGGTAGACCTTTCTATAAGCTGCACACTTAATTTCCTAGGTAAAAAAAAATAGCAGCTTATACACCAAAAAATATGGTATACAAAGTTTATTTATAAAACGATCTATATTTTTGTGTGTATAAAATCTATGAATGTTATTACAGCTTTTTTTGGAAATATGCAAATAATTGCTATAAAGGAATAATTTGAAATCAACGGAGCCAGAGAAAGAGAGACAGCATTCAGTTCACTGGTAGAATACATTGTACTGCAACCAACAACTTATTTTCAATTTTCCGTTACTATATTTTGCAAATTCAACATATGCAGACAAATGGCTGCTTGCATAATCCTCTCTGGATCAAATGCTTAAATTTAGATAGGCTAAGAACCAGAATACAATTGTTATTCAAATAGAAAAACATTTAACAAATATTTAAACGTTGCCAATATATTACATAGAAGGATTAATAGAGTAGACAACCAAAGACAAAAACAAAATCTTGATAGCAATTAGATCCAATAAAACTCCTTGCTCATAGAACTAAGTTATTTCTTTGAGGCTAGGATGCAACAAACAGATTATATCTGATGGTTGTTTATGAAAAGAATTTTTCCTCTCAATAAAAGTAAGAAATTCATACTGAAGTTTACTGCATTAATACTAAAAGGTAAACCTGCAAGAATTCAGAAATTGAAGACTGAATTGTCTACAACATGAATTCTCAACAAAATATTCTTTATATAAATGTTTATATAAAGAAATTGGCATATTCAGTCATTTGATATCTATTGATTACTACATTGTGTCAGTAGTTGATAAGATAATTAAACAAACCTACAGGAAGATAAGGAACTTTATATTGCAAAATATAGATATATTCTGCAGTTTTCAGAATATTTAGATTATCAAACTGATATGAAAGTAACAGAATAATTAACATGTGCACACTAGTGACATGAAATTTCATCCAAATATTATTATAAATTTAGTGTAGGATAATTAAAGTTCCAAGTGACGATCATCCAATGCTATAACCAATTGTTCTGTAATATATCGGTTATTACTAAGAGATAGAGACATGAAGATAGAATTTAGTTATTATTGCTCCAGATCAATCAGACATGATAGAACAGATCAAATAACTTTCATCTGTGGTCATCTCCAATCTTATTTTGGACACCACCAAATGATCCTCCTGTGAAGGTATACATCAACCAGTCAACGGATCACACTGGATATCACTGACAAGAACTATTACAAACATTGGATAATAAAGATTAACTGAAGGATCAGGATCATGGAAATTCGAGCAAACACAACCTGATGGTGATGACAATATTCTGAATTCAAATTCCGCTAAGGTCGACTTTACCTTTCATCCTTTTGGGGGTCGATAAATTAAGTACCAGTTGCATACTGGGGTCGATCTAATTGACTGATACCCCCCCCACAAGATTTCGGGCCTCGTGCCTAGAGTAGAAAAGAATAATGGGAATACTATAACTCAGACATTATCCAATGCGTCCTTTCTTTTCAAGTGGTAAAATTATGATTTGAGAGAGGGATGGTAGCCGGTCAAGAGACCCTGTGGAGACTTGCTCATCAACTTATGATTATTGCCTTTGTATGGCTTATCCTCTTAAACTCTTTTGCTTGTTTCAGTCATTGGACTGCAGTCATACTGGGGTACCATCTCAAAAGATTTTAATCTTCTTGTGTGCATAAATGGGTACCAGGTGTGGAAATATTAACTGCCACAGATTGACAGGTATTTGGTGGTGATGGAGTTCTATCTTTTGTCTCTTTTATGCTAACAGACTGGAACTAAATGTTGACCAGTGATAAATTTCCACAATTATAAGAGACATATTTCTTTACCATTTTTATTTTCTCAAGCCCTAGGACTCTTAAGGCTGGTTACCTGGTTTCCATGGTGTATAATGTGATCAAGTTCAAGGCCAGCTATTTTTGAGGGGGGAAGGGAAAAAATCAATATCAATTGATTCCAGCACTTGACTAGTACTATATTTTTATCAACCTCAAAGGGACGAAAAGGATTTGAACCCAGACTGTAGACAGCCAGAAGAAATGCCACTAAGAAATACCACATTTTGTCGAATGTACTAAAAAATTCTGCCAACTCACTGCACTTATCTAATCTATTACTAATCTCTATTTTATCAATGTAGTGGTTGCATTAAGCTGGATAGAATAAAATTGTAGAGCATAAAAAAAAAATTTAAATAAATAAAAATCAGAAAAGTATTATTGCACTTCCTTTTCTCCCAGACAACCAACTGCATACAAAAGATTTTAAACATAAAACTGCACTCAATGCACATTAGTGCATTTGTTAAATTAGAATTATCCTTCAGTCTGAAATTTTTGCCAATTTCAGTTCTCGTATTTCTAGTATTTAAATTTGTAAGTAGATACATTAAGGCCGCTGTCAATATAGAACTGATAATATAAGATTGTAAGAGACTTTTATTACAAATATCAAACTACAAGCTAAATTTACTGGCACAAGTCCATCTCAGAGAATGAACTAAAACAGTAGATGACATCATAAGCAAAAAATAATTCATGAGTAAAAAGACTAATCTTGGCAGAAATTCAAGCAACAAATTTTTTTATCCAAAGTATGTAACCAGGAGGTGAAAGAACTGAAAAGAGTTCCACTACCAGATCTTACACAATGAGTCTTTATAAGCTTATCTACTATGAAATTATATTTGTTTATATGTTTAATTTATTTATCTACAAGCTTTACTTAACCAATCATAAAATACTTTCTGTCAAAAGATATGCATGAATATAAATTAAGGTCTGTAATTTAAATACGCAAGCAGAATTTCTTTTGCTTTCCTACGGAAACATCAAGTTTATGAAAATAAATATAGATTACAAAAATAACATAATTTCAAAATTAGTTAAGAAGAGAAACAAAAGCAGATATTGTCTCAAACTCAAAATATTTTAATGCTCGAATAATGTCATTTATTAAAAAAAAAAAGTTGAAACAAATAAAATGATTAGCTAAAATATAGAAGGCAACAGCCAAACAGTTCTTAATGTTGAACAAAGGGTTTAATAAGTTAATGTGTGTTTTACACTTTTTTGAAACTCAACTAAATACAACACGCAAAATTATTCTAAAACAAAATTACTCATTGCAGTGTTCACATAAGACCTTCATTTGTTTGAGCATGTGTACACATAGTGCACATGTGCATTCAAAAATGCATGTTTATACATTGTGCACACATGCATTTAATAATGCGCTGCTAAATAATAGTGCAAGCAATTTATGAAATCCTTTTCCTGGGTTGATATCATTTAATATTGAAGCTAACCTTATGGTATGTTAACATGAAGAAACAACTTATGCAATATCAATGCATTATTTTACAAGCTGTAGTAATCTGAAAGCAATTTCCAATGCAATCTGTCACAAATTCTGCAATTATGCATCATTGTAACAACAGCTGCAACAAGTTATGGTTGTTTTTGACAGTAAGAAGGACAACTAAACTTTAAAACATTTATATATACATGATTAAAATATTCATTTACATAGTAAGACAATCTGTTAGGTGTTGAATTTGATAAGGAAAATATAAACATACACTGGCATAGTTAATTATAATTTCAGAACATTCAATAAAAGATGCTTTGTGAGACGAAACACTTCCTTTTATGCTTCATATAATTTTACCCAGGAATAATTTATCAATCTTCAGCGTGGGCTAAAATTTCATTTCTTAAGCCACTATTATGTAAACTGTATCAGTATATTTTTTTTATCGTTTATCTTTTACTTCTTTCGGTCATTGGACTGCAGCCATGCTGGCACACCACCTTGAAGGGTTTACTTGAACAAATCAAAACCGGCACTTATTTTGAGTTAAGTACTTATTCTATTGGTCTTTTTTTAACAAAATGCTAAATTGAAGGGATGTAAACAAACCCACACCAGCTGTCAACAGGTCATGGGAGACAGGCATAAACACACACAAGTATATATAAAACCAGTTTCCACACAGTTTCTATCAATCAAAGGGAACTTCTTATCCATACAGCCATACATGCTCTCTATGTTTATATACTTTTTAGTCTAACTTTTGTTTTTTATATAAATTTCTCTTTGACCAACAATTACAGATAAATGGAAAAAAAAAACCCAAAAAACACAAATCTAATTAGATTTCATACATTACTAAAACTATCTCATAGATTATGTTACCCTCAGTACTGCCAATAATGCTAATCTTCAGTATTTTAATAAGCACTTCTTTCTGTTGGCATCACAAGATGAATTTACACAACAGCCTGTATCTCATTAAATTTAATTCCACACTGTCTTTAAGACCCAAGATTTGACCTCTGTTATAATCCACCCATGTATAATATTCCAATGTAAAAGGTGACTACATCATCGCATAACACACAATGAATCTTATTTCACTCCCCATCCTTACAGATATCAATTCACTACACTTTATTCCACCTACTCTGTACCCCTAGAAGCTGTAATAATGGTAACGACAAACACAAAAGCAAATAAATAAGAGAAGTTATCTAATTTCACCAAGCCCTCACAGTACATGATACATAGTCTTCATCCGTCATGCTTCATTGCTTGTCTGAGAACATGACACAGCTGAAATCTTTGTCAGTCTTCCAAAGTTCCCTTACACCTCTTTACGCACCCAGTAATTGCACCCTCGACATAGAATTGAATTCTTATGAACATTCCTACATTCTCATCACAATAATTTCCTTCCTTTTACCATCTTCTAACTGTGGTACTACTCACTAGGGTGCGGTAAAGGATACCATTTACCCATTTATGCTTCATACCATATCCTTAAGTCTGTCCCTCATCACCTGCTCCTTCTCCCTGACTCACTCTTATTTCCTTACTCCACTTTCCCTCCCAAAAAACCAATGTTCACTACATCCACCTCAATCTCCATTTCCAATCATTCATCACACTTTCCACACTTTAGTGCACTTACCTACTCACCCACCTTTTCTGTCCCTCTATCCCTATTCTCTATCTCATATTCACCTTCTGACTTGACCTCATCTCTCTCTCTCTCTCCCTCATCCCCTCTTTCCAGAGAAAGACATTATGTATTCACCTCTTCAGTAAGACACCTGGTCCAGCCTCTCTACCATACTCTCACATCCCTCAGTACTATACTCTACTCAGTTGGGTTGAGGTCCTGACCGTCATGAGTACATGGTAACTTTACCAGTGTTGTTACCACAAAACAAAAAAGCACCCAGTACACTCTGTAAAGTGGTTAGTGCTAGAAAGAGGATCAAGCAGTAGAAACCATGTCCAAGCAGATGTGGGGACTCGGCACTGTGCTCTGATTCATCAGTTCCTATCAAACCATCCAACCCATGTCAGCATGGAAAAAGCAACATTAAATATTGATGATGATGAAACTAACATTTTATTGCTATGTCCCTTGACTCAAGATCCTTCAAGTAAATTTTATGTTTCACAAGCAGCTACTCAACTGAACAATTAACATTAGATCATTTGTATACATGAGCCACCATAAAATAACTGGAGCTGAAATACATTTAAGTGTCTCAAACACAAAATTTGCACCAATTTCACCAATAACTACCTGGACCTCCTTATCATATAAACCACTAATCCAAGCTCAATTCGTAGCTACTTTAGTTCATATCCACTCTGAAAGCAAAGCCTGTAAACCTGCATCAGTTCCTGGTTCCAACTATTTATGCCTATGAATCAAATCACAGTTTAAAATACCATGATTCTGCCAGGCTAACATTTTTTTCTTTCAATTTTTTTTTATTAGTTTTAGTATTAAATCAGAGGAGAAGGGTGGACCACGTGTTCTTTGCAAGCCTTTCTACACTAATTAAGCCTTTTGTTACCATATTTCTATTGAAATTCACTGTCATTGTTTCAATAAATTTCCCCTTTATGTCCTGACATTGTTTATGTACTGTGTAAAGATTATGTCACTGTACAGCAGTTGCTGTTTAACTTTGTTGCAAAAACATGCTTGGCTATTGAATAGTTCATAATTCAAAAGACCAAGGAAAGAATAACTACTTTGCTTGTGAACAAGTGAGGATTGGTAACAGGAAGAACAGGCAGCATTTTGGATTGTGTGTGGTTGATGAAACAGAGCAGGGATCACAAATAACAGTGAGATATTAATGCATAGAAGGAAGAAAGTGGGTTATATATCCTAGCTCTGATGTATACCACGACTGATAAAGTGTGGGTTGAAAAGAGCCCAGAAGGTAATGGAACAAGTCTTCTCAGAAACTTTTGATCTCAGAAATGTGAGGCAAATGGATCTTACAGACAAGCAACTTAGTAACTGATATCCAATGTAACAAAAGGATGCAAGTACTGATAACAAACATACAAGATCAGGTCTTTCATATCTCAAGTTTTATGGAAATTGTCACAAAGATCATCATCATTCAATGTCCGTTTTCCATGCTGGACATATAGCTGTTTATAAATGTTCCCATTTATAATCTGAGATATTAGCAGTAAAGATAAGGTTGTTAATTGATGGAGGGGTTACAAATAGCACAGAGTTGTGCATTTATATACAAGACAATGTATTTAGAACACATGGAACTTGGGGGTCTGGTTTATTTGATATACTCAATAAAGATGAAGCCATTGGTGATACCATTTCAACAACCATATCTGCATTTTCATTTCTTTTCTTCTCTTTTTTTTTTTAATCATGCACAAACAATACTTTTTTTTTAACCAATGGTATTAGAAAGAGCATCCAGCTGTAGAAACTTTGCAGATCAGATTGAGCCTGGTGCAGCCTTCTGGCTCACCAGTACTCAGTCAAACCGTCCAACCCATGCAAGCATGGAAAGCGGACATTAAATAACGACGAGGACTTTTGTTACCATATTGCTATCAACATGCTCTGATTTTGTTTCAACTGATTTTGAACATAATGAAGACTTCAATAAAATAACAGCCATAATTAAGCTGGTATTTGTAATGTAAATTGACAAGATGCTTGGAAGGTTTCAATTTAAAACACTTTAAAAGCAGACGTTTGTATTCTAGAATCAGAGGTTCTCATGCAGGTTAGTGTCAAAAGGGTTAAACAACCAACTTATTTTTCATCATCATCATCACCATTTAACACTCATCTTCCATGCATGTATGGGTAAGACAGTTCACAGGAGCTGGCCAGGTAAAAAAAAACTACCCTATGCTACTCTGTCCATTTTGGCAGGGTTTTTATGGCTGGATGTCATTCCTAACACCAACTACTCTGCAGAGTGGACTCAGTGCTTTTTACGTGGCACTAGCACAGGTGAGGTTCGTTTTGACATGATTTTTACAGCTGGATACCTTCCATATGCCAACCACTTTACAGTGTGGACTAGATGCTTTTTGTATGGCACCAGTACTGGCAGGGTCACCAAGCAACTTGCAAGACAAGGAATTATGAGAAGGGCAGGGGCATTTGAGAAAGGGAACTTGTGTCAGAGGATGACAGGTTAGAGGGTGACAGAGAGGCAGAAACAGGTGCCTCGCTATAACTGAATTTGATGCTAATGGGTTTTATAAATTAAAAGGTAATATACAGAGCAGAGAAACTTGGTAACTGTTATACATCAGACATCCATGCTTATCAAATCTGTAATATATTAAATTTTTTAGTTGCACATATTCACACATTTTACCTTATTTGAACACTTCTGGATAGTTGTCAGAAGTTGATATTTCACATAAATGTATTGATATATTAATAGAAAAGTTTAAAACTATTTTATTGATGCCATTCAATCTTTTCTTTGATTTTTACCCAGGAAAAGAAAGTCATAAACAGAGTAACATAGAGGTAATATTAAAATTTAAATTGAATCAACTTACCTTCTCATCAAGTGCTTTATGATGTTCAAAAAGGGACTTTAGTGCCTTAAGAACTTCCACCTCACTAGAAACTCCACCTGGGGACGAAGCCTGCCGTTTCACAACCGTCATTCTGAGTGAACGTTCGTGTCGAGCAACAAGGCACTCCAGGTGCTCCAGCAGTAACTGTTGAAAAAAAATAGATAAATATTATAATTATTTTTATCATTATTATTATTATTACTGATAATTAATTAGAGGTAGGTACTATTCAGCTGCAATGAATCATTAATAAAGAGAGTCAATGGTCAGGCTTTAATTCATAGCTGAAATCATTTCACAAACATCACATACACCCTTGGAAAGATATAAACACAGTAACTCCACATCCTAAAAATTTGAGGATTTTTGTAATGTAAGAAAACATCATCAAAAAGTAAAATATATGAAAAACAAAAAGTTTTAAAATATCATAATGATCAGTTTAGCTACTCAAAACACTTGGTTAATTACACTAAATTTACCAAATATTCACATATGTACAGGCATGATTGTGTGGTAAGAAATTTGCTTCACAACCACATGGTTCCAGGTTCAGTCTCACCCCATGGCACTATAGCTTCAGTCCAACCAAAGCTTTGTGAGTGGACTTGGTCAATGGAAAATGAAACAGAAACTATGAATGTGTTTCTTTGTGTTTGTTCACCCCCACCCCTGACAACTGGTGTTGGTGTGTTTATGTCCCGGTTACTTAATGAGTCGATAAAATGAGCACCAGACTTTAAATAAGAAGTGCTGGGGTTGATGCATTCGACTAAAAATTCTTCGTCTAATGACTAAAAGCTCTTCATGGCCACAGTTTGATGACTGAAACAAGTTAACGATAAATAATATAAGATGGTTACGGAGAAGCTCTTTCCAAAACAGTCTTTCTTCAGTCATCAACTCTCACTACTGTTTCCATCACACCACATGAAAATATAGGTTGCATGTTTGCAAACAATGTTCATTAACTCAATGATTCAACCAAGTTTTAGCAAATTCTGAAGAGATTTCCATGACTGTTATAAGCATTTATATTACATTGCTAATTGTTTATTCTTTGGAGACTTGGTTTTAAACAAATGAAATCCGTTAAAATAACTACAAAACCTATCTAATCTCATTCCGTGACTTTCAGAATAATATTCTAATACCTTATATAGACTATCTACCAACAACAACAATTTTTTTTTTTTTTTTTAAATTCTTCTCAACAAAAGCACTGAAACATCTAGTCATAGACATAATATTTAATCACTTATTTTAGAATCTAATCACAAAGTAAATTAATTCCTAATCAATCAGTAATTTCCTCTTTGACAGATTAAATCTTTTATTCCTTGAAAGGAATGTGAGAGCTGATCTTATGCATAAGCATTAAAACCTGAATTAATACTGCTCTCTAAGACACCTTTACAATTAACCTGCATTAATTAGTTAACATATTAGAAACTGATACTATGGGTTATGAAACGGATTTTTCTTTTTTTAATTGAACAAAAAGATTATTGTAGTAATTCACATAAAACAAAATGAAGGGCTCTCATAACAAACAAATAAATTACATAAAAGAATAGTGAGAAAAAGGTTAATTAAAGTACAATTGGCTTTTCTCTATTACAAATCTAATCGATTAATTATAACTACTAAAGTAGTATTATTAATGCAATTACTTTGTTGATAAATTTTCTCAGCAAAACTTGAGAACACACCTATTTACCAGATAAACTGCTTTTCAGATAATTAAATGCTACATGTTTTATAAGAACTTAGAACAATTGATTGTTATAAGGAAATGTTAGCTTCTTACCATTATTTGAGTAAAGAATAACATGCAAGTCTCTAATGGAAGCAGCAGCTAATTTATCATATCTAGTGACCCTGTCTTCACTAAGGTAATTCAGTTCAACCTTGCTTTTCTTTCATCCTCCTGAGATACTAGTCCATGGATTGGTACGACATTAAGAAAGTCAGACTAAATGGCTTATGATATTTATTCTGGCTCTTTGCATTCTGAGTTCAAATCCCACCATGGCTTGTTTGGATAGTAGGCTAAATCAATAATCTGATTCAATGTCATGACCTAGTACTTTGGGTAGTTAGTGTATCTTGGGTACAAGAATTCAGGTCAAGCCTCTGA
Organism: Octopus sinensis; assembly: GCF_006345805.1. Classification (NCBI taxonomy): domain Eukaryota; kingdom Metazoa; phylum Mollusca; class Cephalopoda; order Octopoda; family Octopodidae; genus Octopus; species Octopus sinensis. Next base: position 18,720,790 of record NC_043003.1, read on the forward strand.
TTTGAGGATAACTTACCTGCCCTACCCCCCTCACACACCCCTGAGATTTAAAGATCTGTAATGGGTCATGGGCTGTACTTTCCCTCCTGATTAAAGGTCAAAGCTCAGACAAAGTCTCTAGTCTTAGTTGTAGAAAGCAAACTTAACTAGAGACTTGACATACTGTTGTTTAGACATGGGTCAATCTCAATCAAGATAATAAAAAAGGTTTATGAGGCATATATCATACCAGCCAGATTAAATCTACTCATACAAATTAATCCCATTTCCCCATAAAGAATAAAATTTACACTCATTTTTATAGTATTACACACATATATATCTTTTACTTGTTTCAATCATTAGAATGAAGCCATGCTGAGAAATAAGTCTCACACTCACACACATATATATATATATATATCAAACAGTGACAATGAGTACTCAACATTGCATTGGTGGATAACTACCCCTTACTTGTGGCTTAACAAAGCTACCATTGGTTTCAAGCTGAGAGAAATCTCAGCAATTATCAAGCCTGCTACATAGAACATTGGTGCTTGTGTACACACACGCACACGCGCGCGCACACACACACACACACACACACACACACACACATACATACATACATACATACATACATACATACATACATACATACATACATACATACATACATACATATGTGTTTGTGTGTATTTGTGGACACATTCATTTACACAAAGCAAATGACTCAAAGTTGTTGCTATATACAAGAAAACTAAAGGGTTGCAAGGTGAATTATTTGCCTTGAATGAATAAACTCCACTGAGCACTCTTCTTATTTGCCCATACAAATAGTGTGTGTGTGTTCAGGCTCTCATGTATTCAAGTACTGAGACATCTTTTTTTTTTTTGTTTGTTTGTTTTTTTAATGGAGGATATTGATGCTCTGGTGAGAGATGAAAATTTAATCTGAGTCACTTCCATGCAAAAAGGCTGATTACCAAGGATACAGAACTTTGGCTTCTAGTAAGTTAACTGTATTTTAAATAGTATATCTATTAAAGGAGCACTCCTTGTTTTCAGTAAAAAAAAAAGTTTGAATACGTCTATTATAACCAGTGCAATATATATAAGATCTCGAAAATGCCTGCCAAGGCAAAAATAAGTTGGCATAAGTAGAAAACTGGATAACGGCTGAAACAAGATCTTGCTCTTTAATTTCACTCAATGTATAATGTACATACATATATACAGATAATCTAGCAGCCTTTGTAGATGGTAAGCTGCAAAGCAATCATTATATAAAGTTACATTACTCAAGAACATTCTTTCATAAACATTTCTACTACTACTACTACTACTACTACTATTTCTTCTTCTTCTTTTTCTTCAATACAATTTGATTTCCAAATATGTAACCAAATAGTTGTAGGAATACAATAAGTTTATTTAATCTTTTTTCTTTTTCAGAGATTCATTTGTAATTCATTAAAATCTTTATCGATTCACATTAATATTTCTTTTGATAACAATGAAATAAAAATAAAAAATAAAAAAAAGAACGAATATTGTAATTTTCCATTTCCATTTACCTAGACTTCATACAGTCCACGCCTGTGTAAGAACCACATTACTTCAAGTCCACAAGAGAGCCTCTATGTGGACATTTGACTTGCTAGAATTAAAACCCATCCGCCCCCACAAAAAATGAAATGGATCTCAGTCAGAATTTCCAACAATGAGGTTTCAGTTATTTGATGACCAGAGCCATCTACTCATTGAATTGGTCATATAAGCGGGTGAGTATTCCACACACCCAAATACACTTAATTCTCAGCCAGAATTAATATGGCATGGTGTAACAAAGCTAGGCCTTTAAATTACAAGTACAAACCAAACAATTAACTTCCACATAGTTTCTCCTGGCACGCAAGACTTGCGGGGTGGTGCCCCAAAACCATACTGCATCTATACATCCTATCATCTTAAAAACGATCACACCCTACTGTCTTAAAAATGAATAAATCTCAACCTATCATAATTAGGATCAACAATGCTTAAGGTAAAAAAAAAAAAGACGAGACGGTCATGACTGGAAAGTCTTAACTCAAACAGGGCTGACTTGGAGATAGAATAACAATAACAAGAATTGTAAGCAATTATTAAAGGAGTACTCTAGCAAATAAGCCAGGGTGTCATGGAGTAATAAAAAATACAGTATCTACTTCCACCCCTCAACATTCTGGTGTCAAATCCCTGTAATGGCAGACCTTTAACACAGTTGTTGATTAAATTTCTATAAATCCCTTTCAAACTTGTGCCCTTGTGTTAATATTGAACAATCATTCTACTAGTATGAAAAATACAGGTGCAGAGTGCTAGAATATTCCTAAATATTGCACCTGGAAAAGTACATGACAAGCAATAATTAAGCCTGGAAAAGTACAGGACAAGAAAAAAACAAACTATTACTGCTGAAGTTAGAAATGTGCTAAATAAATTTCTGAAATTATGCATCAACAAGTGTGAGAAGTTTCTTTTTTTTTACTTTTTTTTTTCTTCTTTTTTAATATCATTCTATGGGGAGCCTTAATCAGTCAAAGTTGACCATTTGTACATGTATGCACAAGCCTGACAAAGATATTTTGGAGATCACTGGCAGTTACTCAGGCATGCAAGTCCCCACTGGGTTGATACAGCTTGGAATCAGTGTCATCACAAGTGTTATTGTCAGGAAGTAAAGAACCAGAGCAGATATTGGCCCTCTAACAGTCCTGCCAATCCACAACCTTGAAAGAATGAGAGGCAAAGTTGATCTCAGTGGGATTTGAACTCAAAGTAGGGAGGGTCAGAAGAAATAAAACATGGCACAATGCTTTAAAAACTCAAGCAATTTGTTGCTTTAACCCTTTAGCATTTAAGTGAGCCATATCCAGCCCAAATATACTGCCAGTTTTAACTTCACACCAGCCAGATCCAGCCCTTCGCACCTACCTTACAATGTCATTCTAAAAATAAACAATCACATAAAATCTCAAAGCTACAAGATGATACATAATCAATTCAAAACAATGTGAATAAATAAGCATTGCATTCGACAGAGGGCACATGGCTTAGTGGCCAAGGTACTTGGCTCACAATTGAACCAAGTTCAATTCCTGACAGCATGTGTCCTTGAGCAAGACACTTAATTTCTCATTGCTCTAGTCCACTTAGCTGCTAAAAATGAGTTGTACCTGAATTTGAAGAGCCAGCCTTGTTCATGCTGAATCTATCTGAGAACTACATTAAGAGTACACATGTCTGGAGTGCTCAACCACTTGCACATTAATTTCACAAGAAGGCTGTTCCATTGATCAGATCAGCAGAACAGTAATCATCAAAACCATCAGAGCCTGGACATTTGACAGAGTAATCTGAATACTAATGGGTTAAAAAAAAAAAATCACAATACCATACATATCATCTGTACCCTCAGGATCATCTCCCCCTGTGCCTCAGATATATATAAGCTCACTCATATTTTACTATTAATACATTGTTTTTGTATATCATCTCCTTTATATACATATGATTTTACCTTGTATTGAGTGTGCTGTATCTAGTGTATATTATAGTCTGAATAACTCTGATATTACACTTATTTGTCTATTCATTTTTTCAAGTGTAAGTCCTCCTTTTCTGGAGACTTTTTAATGTTTTCACTTTTACACATTTTATAAATTTCTTTTTCTGAACCATTATGCTTAAACAGACGGAAGCATGTGGCCTTAGTGTTTAAGGTATTCAGCTCGTGCATTTCAATTCCTGGACTGGGTGGCATGTTGTATCCTTCAGTGAAGCAATTCAATTCAAGCTGCTCCTATCTACTCAGCTGTGATGAATACCAACCAGATGTTGGGGCAGCCCTCCCTCTCTCCCATACTTGTCATATCCAAAATGTTCCCAAGATCGAGAGTAAGAAAGGAGCTGAGAGTGTCTGCTTATGACTTCACAGACACTGAAAACAATCAGCGAAAGCATTGCAGAAGCTACCAAGCCATACTCACTCAAAGCAGGCTAGATCAAGACCTAGACAGTTTCTCTAGCAGTTTCAAGCAGCCAGGTTTAAGATTGAAACTTCCACAAGGATACATGATTCATTAATATTCTAATCGTTTCAGATAACAGAAGATATTGATGAAGATAATTTCTTTATTGATAGTTAATGGCTTCTAGATCAGTGCCAGAGATTATAACACTGAAAATATTGTAAAGTTATTGCATTGCTAACACCCTCGAGAAAGGATAAACATCGCGGTCTTATTCTCCCACCCTTTATAAATCCAAGTCTTCTATGGAAATAAAAAAAAAAATCAATAACTCAGTAGTTATGAAGTGACTTACAAATTCAATTGATAAATAACAGAGCTTGCTAATGTTGAACATCAGTTTATTAATTTTATTTTAAATCAATTTATTAAAACTCAACTGGTTGTTTTTGAATATTACAGAAAACAAACAAAGAGTCATGGAAAATACAGAAAAGAACTTATTTAACTAGATTTGTTAATAGCCCATTACTAATTTTACAAGAGCTTCCTCTGCATTCAATCGGTCATTCACACCCACTTAGTTTCAAGAAACAATGTTCTAAATGCAACAGAGAAAGCAACCAATAAAACAAAAATTAAATAAAATAGCCAGAACTCAGAATTATGTTGAAATCAGAATTTCTATAAAAATGTTCCAAGTTAATATTGATAGGATTCACATAGCAAAAGAGGCGTCTAAAATTTCCTCATCGCCTTCAGTTTCAGGCCAGCTGTTAGATGCACTGATTTTAGCTGGCTTTCATCTTTAAAGAATTCAATGCACCACTGACGTCTTTCATCGAATTTGTTATCGTATTCTGCACACACATACACACACACACACTTTTCGGATGTACTTCACAATAATGTTTCTCTAAATAGTAATTCATAAAGTACCAGATCAAAGAGAATGTTTTATTCAACCAAAAGCATTGTTCTAACCCCCAAAAGGGCTTTAAATCTTCAAACAACAAACCTCCCAACAACTAGGTGTAACATAATCAACATTATTTCAGCTATATGGAAAAAAGGAACCAGGAGATAATTACAATAGGCAGTTTGACAAGTGTGAAAGTCTCCTAAAGTAGAAACAGCAACAAATCTGAAAGCTTTCCAGTAGAATTTGTCAACATTTGATTGGTTCGACTTTCATATGAAAGTTTGATCATTTAAAAGATGACATGACTAACAACCATTAATTGCTAATTCCTATCAAGGAATAATAATGAAAATAAGCCATGGCGATGTCCACAAAACATGACAGGACAAGTTAATCATGTGAATGGGAAATAAGAATTAAATTCAGGAAACAGCCAAAAAAAAAAAAAGACCAAAATAAAACGCCAGAAATGAAAATGATTATAATCTTTACTATTGAGGCCTGTTGCTCCCTTCCACCTCCTCTCTGTCTCTCCTCATCACCTCTGGTGAAGCTAATGTCATCATCATCATCATCATCATCATCAATGTCTTTATTATCATCCTTATTAATTGCTCTATATTTGTTTTTTTCTCATTGTATAACCCCCAATTCAATCCTAATTGAATAGTCCTCAGATCAAAAGAGTTCCAACCATGACCATCCCTATATCTTTTACCAGGGCTGTGGAATCGGAAACAATTAAAGGGTAGCTGGAGTCAGAGTCAGTAAAATAGACCACAATCACTTAATTACATAGAGGAGTTGGAGGTGCCAATAGTAGAGGAGTCAGAGCCAAAGTTTTTTTGCTTCAACTCCAAGGCCCTCTCTTTTACATTTATATATACATACACATTTCATCATCATCATCATCATCATTTAGCGTCCGTTTTCCATGCTAGCATGGGTTGGACGGTTCTACTGGGGTCTGTGAAGCCAGAAGGCTTCATCAGGCCCAGTCAAATCTGGCAGTGTTTCTACGGCTGGATGCCCTTCCTAACGCCAACCACTCCGTGAGTGTAGTGGGTGCTTTTTACGTGCCACCCGCACTGGTGCCAGACAGAGCTGGCAAACGGCCACGAACGGATGGTGCTTTTTATGTGCCACCGGCACGAGGGCCAGGCGAGGCTGGCAACGGACACGAAACGGGCCTCGCCTGGCCCTCGTTTATATATATATATATATACACACACACATTATATATATATATATATACACACACATTATATATATATATATATACACACATTATATATATACACACACATTATATATATATATATATATATTATATATATATATATATATATATAGGTACATGCATGGATATAGGCACAGACATGACTGTGTGGTTAAAAAGCTTGTTTGCCAAGCATGTGGTCTTGGGTTCAGTCTTACTACATGACACCTTGAGCATGTGTCTTCTTTTATAGCACTGAGCCAACTAAAGCCTTGCAAGTGGATTTGAAAGACAGAAACTGCAAGGAACCCATTGTGTGTGTGTGTGTGTGTGTGTGTGTGTGTGTTGTGTGTGTGTGTGTGTGTGTGTGTGTGTGTATGTGTGTGTGCATGCACATGCATGTGTCCTTGTCTAGACATCACATGATGGATATAAATGAACATCATCATCATCATACAAGTGAGACTGTTCAATTTCCAGTCTTCTGTGAAAAACATCTACCTACGGGAAAATGTTAACTTGTTTGGAAACAGGTGAGGATTGACAACAGAAAGGACATCCAACCATAGAAAATTTGTCTCAACAAATTTCATTCAATCCAAGCAAACATGGAATAGTCAACGTTACATATTGATGAGGAGAGCTACACTGCCCAATGTGTACTTCCTTCCTAAGAGAATATGGTTACTATTTCTAGATAGACATCACTCCTATGTTTTGTATTAAGAAAGAATCCTTTTAACAAGTCATAAGAAATTTTCTAAATAAATAGCATTCTCAAACTCTTCACATTTCCACATCTATTATCGACGTTAAACAATTTTTTCCCTCCTTTCAGTGAAAATGAAATGTTTTGTCATTTCAAAAGAAAAATATCAGATTTTCAAAATTAATAACTTTACAAAGAATTATTCATTTGAACAAATTGTATCATTCCTAAGGTTGTAAATGTTCTAATCATAAAAGAATTCTTTTCTTTTAATGTACCAATTGTTTTCTTTCTTTCTTTCTTTTTTTGTGTTTTTGGTATATCTTCTAAAAAGTATTTTTTCTAGTATTTTTTTTTAAACAAAAACGTTCAAAAGTGTCTTAATTGCAGCTCTGTCTAATTCATGTCATCATTAAAAAAACACAGGTTAAAAGAATGAAAAGTATTTGAATTAGAGACAGCATAACTATTCTCAGTAGATTTAGTTTCTTTCTGATTAATTTTCAACTACTAAATTTTAAAAGACAGGGAAAAGATTGTGCATGAGGTAGCATGAGCAATAATTTTAAATAAAAACATATAGACAGTAGAGGGAACTCTTTAATTCTAATAGCTTTCTATTTCTGGTGATATAAAATGCACCCTGTCCATGATAGAAAGTAGTTTGCAATAGAGAGGGCATCCATCCATCCCTCTCCACACCTCTCTCTCTCTGTAGAAATTAAAACAATAACAGAGATAGGTAATTTTTTGTGTGTATCAAATGATGAAGCAGCATGATGCTGTGCTAAGACAGACTTGTCCAAACTATAACAGGGGACGGGGGGAGAAGACCAAAGTTAAAACAATGATGATGACTGGATTAGCATTTGACACAAGTTTCATTCTCTTCAACACAATCTAGATATTAATACCAGTATCCGGTGTACCAAATCAATGCTTCTTTTTATTCTTGTTTTCTTTCTCCTGTCTTTCACTGTTACCACTTCAACTAAAACATCATAATTTCCACTTCCATTTCTCCCTTCCTCCCTCTTTCTCTATCTTGCCTGACACTCACCATCATTTCTAGCATCACTATAATCATAAACAACCATAGTTCTCAGTTTTCACTATCAAAAACCCATGGAAATTCCATGAATTTTGCTAGTCATTCATTAAAATAAATAGCTTAGGTTGAGAATATTGGATCCTTATATATATGTGTATATATATATATATATATATAATATATATATATATATGAGCACCTATTAATAATAATACTGTAATTGTTCCACGTATTGTTGTTTTTTTGTTTTCCCGTTTGGATTAAAATTATATATATATATATAATATATATATATATATAATATATATATATATATATATACATACACACACACACACACACACACACTTTTATTCTTTTACTTATTTCAGTCATTTGACTGCAGCCATGCTGAAGAACCATCTTTAGTTGGACAAATCAACCTCGGGACTTGTTCTTTGTAAGTCTTGTATCCATCTACTGGTCTCTTTTGCCGAACAGTTTAGTTACGGGGATGAAAACACACCAACATCAATTGTCAAACAATGGTAGGGGAACAAACACACACACATATATACAACGGGCTTCTTTCAGTTTCTATCTACCAAATCTACTCACAAGGCATTGATCAGCCCATGGCTATAGCAGAAGACACTTGCCCAAGGTGCCACACAGTGGGACTGAACCTGGAACCATGTAGTTGAGAAACAAGCTTCTTACCACACAACCACTCCTGTGCCTATATATATACAGAGTGTGGTAAATAAATTGTTGTCTAAATTACACAAAAATGAAAATAATATTGACATCTCATTTTAATAGATATATTTACCAAAATTACATTTCAAATACTAAAGAGTAAATTTATTCAATAAAATTGCCAATGGCTTCAACCATGGCCTTCAGATGACTTTGGAATCTCCTGCAACTCTTCTGGACAGGCTCCAATTCATCCTTGATGTTACATGGAATTTTGTTGGTCTCTTGCTCAACTGTGCCCCATGCATAATAATCAAGGGGGTTGCATTCTAGGGAGTTAGGTGGCCAGATGTTAACGGTGATGTGGTCGCAGAAATTATCTGAAAGTCATGACTAGGTTCTCCTGCTTGGTGCAGAGTCCTGTTGCCAAGCATAGTGTCTTCTAGCAACCACCCTCTTCACCCAGGGCAGTACTACCTCCTCCAGGCATTAGATGCAGGCCTCTGTGTGGAGTCAGAAGCTGTGTGGAAAGATGAATGGAGGCATAATGTCACCATCCCGAGTGATCATTCCAAACACCATGATGTTGACTGGATGTTTGATTTTTATCACTCTCAGTATGTCCTCAGATTGACACCCAAATACTCTGAAATGTTTGTATAGGAGCTTCCAGTGCAAATGCTGTTTCTAACTGCATGTTGTTTCTAAATTTTTGGCAGAATGAATTATAGTGCTGTTTTTCTCACAGACAGTGCCCAACTGACCCTATTATATCTTGTGGTCGATAAAATCAAAGGCAAACAATGCACATGCATGAAATTAGAAATATAAAATGGCAACAATTTACCCATCACACCCCATATATATAAAATATGGGTATTACTTTTACACTAAAGTTTTGTGAAAGTTATCAAAAATCAACATAATCTACAATGTTCAAAGACTGTCATAGATTAACGACAGAAAGTACCTGTGGGATGAAGTGGTTTCCTCAGACAGTCTTAGGTACAAAGTGATGCAAGGTTAAGATTCACAGAAAGACGTGGTACTGCAGGTACATTTAACATGTAACCAGCATCAACATCCAGGATAAAGCCAGTTGATAAAAACTGATGATGATGAATGATAACAGTGACAACAGACAACAATGTCCTCATTAAATAGAAACTTAAACTTGAAAGTTTACACGATGTTTTGCAGAATGATTACAGGAAAACTAATTTAATATGAGTGGAAAACATATGTACAATGTGTGAAGACAAATATAATTTCCACCACTACCAACCACTACCCTCACTAGTACTAGTTACAGCAGTCTCTACCAAAGACAAAAATCCTTAACATAAAACCTTTCTCATTCCTAGGTAACAGTAACTGTGAGAAGGCTAAGGAGGATTCTGGGTGGTTATTGATACACACAACAAACCTGCAGACATTGTGGCAACTAATAGCTTCCTATTTCAAATCTTCCGTGTTCTATTTTTAAACCCCAATGTACATAAGAGCGAAAGTAAATGATATCATAGGGGTGGGGGTATAGAGGAAAAGCCATCAAAATTTTACATGTGATGTTGTTGGTGAATGCTTCATTGAAACTCCGTGATCAAAGAATGGAAACAGGAAATATGAGATAAAATACAACCGAGTTGTTGTCGTATGAAACATCTAAGAGAATTCAGAACGACTAATATCCTGTAATAAAAATAATAAGTATGTACCCAGCTTCCAAAGATAAAAATTATCACAACTGCTGCCATGCTCCCGTGATTCCCTAATGTTGAAAAGAATATCTATAAACTAATTTGAATATGAAGAGGTTCGAGATAAATTTCTTTCTAAGTAAATATAAAGGAATTATGAAATATTGATATTATATCAACAGCCTTTAATTTTCTTTCATCAATAAGATTCAAGAAAATTATGGAGCAATAAATATTTAAAAATAAAAAAAAAATAAAAGGAAAAAAGATACAGTAAAATATTTAAATACGAAGGTGAAAACAAAAATTCATTTTCCTTTCCATATGCAATGGAGAAATGAGAAAAGCTCAGATATAGGCATGCTGGTAATAAATACCTGCAGCATTTCATCTTTTCCCCCTTTCATAAAACAACCATACTAGCATTTTATAATTGAACCACCTTTTTACTCTCAATGGGGTTAGCCAGTTACTTTCCTATACTTTCTTACCATCAAGCTGACAATAAACAGCTCATTCCCCAGTTTTGCTTTTGTTCTTTTTTGTTGGTTCTTTTATTTTTCTCCTTATTTTATTATTTTTTAAATTTTTTCCCTTCCATCTTTGTTGACTATTTTAACTGAAGCAGAACACATTTCTGATACACAAGCACACAAATTGTGTACTTTTTTAAAAGAAAGAAAAACTCTTTCTTGCAATTACTAATTAGGCACAGGCATGACTATGAGGTTAAGAAGCTTGCTTTGCAACCATGCAGTTCCAAGTTCAGTCCCACTGTGCAGTACCTTGGGTAAATGTCTTCTTTAGCCTCAGGCTGACCAATACCTTGTGAGTGAATGTGGCAAACAGAAATTGTGTTCTTGAGGAAAACACTTTCATCTCACATTGTTCCAATCCACTCAGCTGTAAAGGAGTTCTAGCAAAAGCCAGGAAGTTAACCTTTTAATGACAGGTGCTCCTTTCAGAAGGGAGTGTTGCAACTAGGTTAAGGTTCCAGCCTTATTAGTTCTAGGGCTCCTGATAGACTTTAGCTAAGCTAAGAGATTACAAAAAGAACCAGTTTTGTGAGCCGGTGGACCCTTCTCAACTGGGGTTGTTTGTGGGTTTATCAACAGAATTGTCCCTTAGGTGTTAGTCATGCCCCAATGTAGGCCCTAGATGGCATACAAAGAATTAGCAAATGATAAGGGATGGTTTGTTTTTTTACACCCCTGGCTGACGAAGGAGGCTTTTGAAACACAATTTTAGGAGCATTATATTTGTAATGATCACCATAGGTAAACATCAAAAATTGAAGTGACTGCCATTTCTAGCAAACACCAAGGTCTTTAATTGTGAAATGTTCAGGTGTAAGGTTGGCATGATGCAAATCTGTTCTTTTGATGTTTAGTGATGGTGCCTTTGTGTTGTTCAAGTTGACTAGATTGTTAAAATACAAGCGTGATGTGAAGTGTCTGGATTGTGTGCAGACAAACCCTCAGTGCATAGGCTTAATGAATAATAAAGGGTAGTAGAAATGTATAAACGAAAACAAAATCCTGGCAATTTTTATAACCATGTTTCCTAGTAGCTCTAGTAAATTTTTATGCCTCAAATTATACACATCATTTAAAAATTCATTCAACAAACCATCACTATAAGGGCTATAGAAAAAGGGAAGTTGAAAACAGTTACATTGAACTTTAGTTTCACAAATGAAAATTAAATTTTAAAATTTCCTTTTTTCTTTTTATAAGCTATTAATTTTGACTCCTAGCAACCTAACATGCAAGAGAGCTCTGATGTGTCTCCCTGCCAACCCTCAAATATATTTTCATTTTTATTGCCTACTAAAGGCAGTGAGCCAGCAGGATCATTACAGCTTCAGGGGTGGGATAGGGGTATGCTTTGTGGTATGTATTCTGGATCATATCATTCTGAGTTCAAATCCCACTATGATCAAATGTGTCCGTCAGCCCTCCAGGGTTGATAAATTCAAGCACCTGTCAAGTACGTGGGGATCAATAGTACCAACTAGTCCCATTCCCCTCAAGATTGCTAGCCTTGTACCTAAATCAGAAACCATTATTACTATTGTTTACTAAAAACAACAGAAGCAGTTGAAATATTAAACAAGGTCTGGATGCCGCCTTTTCTAAATGTATACCATACACTTTTAAAATAATCTCCAGCTCATTTGTACTCTATTCGCTAAGGTTAAATAAATCTTGAGTAAACTGTGAAAATAATTAGGAATTTCATGATGGTAATTTCAGTTGAATTCATATTTATGATTTTTGGCATTAAATTAAAATCCAACAACTTAAGACTGCTCGACTGCAAACCAATAGGTCTGGCAAAATAATTTGTGGTTAAGTGACCAAGATAATTTGGTTGTGGGACCTACCTATTGCTCATAATTATGTCAAGAGAAAGGTGATGAAAAAAGACTTGCACAACATTGTCACCTTTAAAAATGAAACAGTTTAACCCTTTCCTGACATCCATTTCTAACTACACTGGTTATGTATTTGAATTAACTTTTAAAATAGGCACAGGTATGGCTGTGTAACTTCGTGGTCTGTGATTCAGTCCCACTGTGCAGCACTTTGGGTTAAGTGTTTTCTATTATAGCCCTGGGTTGACCACTGCTCTCTGAGTGAATTTAGTAGACAGAAACTACTGAAACCTGTTGCATGTATGTGTGTGTGATTTTGTGTTCGTCCCCTTGACAATTCATGTTAGATTGTTCACATTCCCATAACTTAACAGTTCAGCAACAGAACTGATAAAATAAATACCAGGCTGTAAAAGAAAAAGTATCAGTGTTGAACTGTTTGGCTAAACTCTTCACGATGGTGCCCCAGCATAGCTGCAGTCCAATGATTCTAACATGCAAAAAGTAAATAATAAAAAATTTGGGGGGCAGTTAGTAAAATAACTACACTTTTGGATTATTAAATTTAAATTTGAAACTTAAGAAAATACTCCCGTATAAAATGTGGATAGTTTTAATTTAGGAATTCTATGGAATGAGTAGTACAAGAAGTAGTCTCTCAGCCAGATTGATATCAAACAAATAAACTCAGAATATTTATATGTAGCCAAAGAAGGATTAATATCTCACTATTCTGATTCAATATTACCAATGATTGAACAGCTGTTACAGATAAAAAGGAAAATAGTCAATAGATATAAAACATTATCGTAAACTATTGGGATCGTTTCTACGCAAAGCTTCAATAAAATTGTTGTTTCATGTCCATAAACGAGAATTTCAAAGAAAACTAAATAGAATAATGTAGTTAAATTTATTTGAAAATTAGTCATTACTTTGTTTAAAGGAATAGTTAACATCAAATAATTTACATCAAGAGAGACAGGGCAGACAGGAGATAACATTTATTTGAATAATAAATAATGATAATTATCTCTTCAACTACGATTACATCATTTTAGACTGAGGCTGTCATAAAGGTTAGGTCACAATACCCTGAAAACTTTAATATCTTGCGAGCATTAGAAGCAGAATTAATCCTAACTAGCAATAATGAACATAGCTGGAGAAACTTGTAACTGGTGTTCAAAAGAAAATGAACAAGCATAGATACAATGATCATTTACAAAGAAAAATTTCTGCTTTTATTTCCTACACTGTAAGCAAAAGGAAGGCTACGATGCTCTGAAGTGCCAGACATGCTAAGTAGAAAAAGTTAAGCTTTCATTTTGAATTGCTTTGTAGAATTAAATTACAACTTCCTTACATAAAACAATCATGCTATTTATACATTTTTAACTCCTTAGCATTTAAACCAGCCATATCCAGCCAAAATATTCTACCTGTTTTAAGTTCAAACTGGCCGAATCCAGCCTCTCATACCTATCCTACAATGTTATTCTAAGAATAAAACAATCACATCATTGAGATGCTCAAAGCTATGAAATAAAGCATGATCAATTCAAAACAATTTGAATAAATAAGCATCAATTTTGACAGAATAATATGTATACTAAAGGGTTAATCATTGTTGTCGTTCTTATTGTTTATATTTCAACACTTACAAGGTCCAGGTGAAATTCGTTGGGGCAGATTTTATACAGCCAGGTACTTTTCCTGTTGCCAACATTCCACTGTTTCCAAGCAAGGTAATATTGCCCCCAAGTCCTTTGAACATAAACAGTAGAATGACTGGACATATATTTCCAGAACATTGTAGGCAAATGACACTGCTTGTTCAACTGTGGGTTTTGTTTACAAATACAGCACAATTTAAGAACAAGGACATGCGCACACATACAAAAATACATACATACACGCACGCACAAACACACACACAATTTCTTTAAGTTTCTGTCTACCAAACCCACTCACAAGGCTTTGATTAGTTCGGGGCTATAGCAGATGGCACTTGCTCAAAATATCACAGTGGTACTAGACACTATTACATGGCTGGGGAAGCAAACATTTTAACTATGTAACCCTGTACCCTGATGTAATAAAATATTTAACATATTTAAGAAGACTGGAGAAGCACTGAAAAAAGGAATAGAGTAAAGATTGAACTCAATTTAAAAAAACCAAAGTTTTGAAGCCTCCCGCGGCACAAGTTGGTTCTGTTTTAATACCAATAACACAAAAATTCTAACTGACTGCATGAGTATTATCTATCATTGGAGGAATATAGGAGGGAGTGATGTTTAAGAAGGGATGAGATTCATGAGCTTGCAGTGGGGAAACAGCTAGAAAAAGAAGGTTCTTCAGAAGAAAAATCTTTCAAGATGAAAAATTTAGAAATCTGGTTAAAACTAAAGAAAAGGAGACAATAGAAAGTATACATGTAATATTTTGCAGCCTCCCTAATTAGCTCAACTCTAGGATAGTATTGTAATCTTCAGGATAACCAGGACTTGCATGTTTCTACAGATCTTCACCCAAACACACATTATTGCATGTAGCTTCTGTGCTCATCGCTAGCCTATACAGGAGAGAGAGAGAGAGAGAGACAGGAAGGTGGAGCATAGATGTAATATTGTGTAACCTTCCTAATTAACACATGTAACAAACAATGTGGCAGAACATCACTGGAAGATATGAACTTATACCTTATATACTGCCAAGAAACAAAAGATCAAATATTCATTGAAGAAACGGGGCAGCTCATATTGTGCTATCTTGTACTTCCTCTTATCTGGCTTATTGCCACTGAAAACAAATGAGTTTGGCAGGTTTTCCTGCATTTTATGACCAAAAGCAATACAACGTAGTGCTTTGGCTATTTCTTTATCACTGCTACTTAACAGATAACAGATGAACTTCCTCCTTTCTTTTGTGTGTGTGTATGTGAGAGGGAAATTAAAATGTAAAATGGTCGAAAGTATAGCCAAATCTTACTCATAATAAAACAGCATCAAATGCATTAGAAGCCAATATTTTGTTGCTGTTGTTGTTTTTTTTAACCATATAAAAGAAAACAAAGATGATATCTAACAACATAACTTAATTAGACACATTCAAGGCCACAAATTCATAGAAAGAAAAAGAAAATTAATAGGGAAGATGACATCATCCTATGCTTATTAATAAAGTGTAATGCAAATCAAACTTAAGTAATAAAGGGGGGTTGCAGGAAACTTGGTATTCTAATATTAATCTCTAACATGTGGCATATAAAGGACTCAAAAATGCTACAGTAAAATGTAATTCATATGTGGTGTACATGGATGAACAAACATTGCCTAGGTTCTGCCTATTGTGCCAACAGTGTTTGATAAATTAATCCATGAAACATGAGATCATTTAAATGACAAAGCAGAGAATTCATGTAAACCCAAAGTTGGAATATTTTAAAATCATGAAGAGTTTGAAAATAGATCCACTTTTAAACCATTGCTTTCTGCACAAAAATCCAGCAATCATAATCTTGAGGCAATTCATGAAATTTCTCTACTTAAAAAAAAAAATGATGATAGAATTTATAGTAGAGGTCACATCATCATTTAGCATCTGCTTTCCATGCTGACATGGGTGGACAGTTTGACTGAGGACTGGCAAGCCAGGAAGCTGCACCAGCCTCCAGTCTGATCTGGCAAGGTTTCTACAGCTGGATGCCCTTCCTAACACCAACCACTCCAAGAGTGTAGTGGGTGCTTTTTACATGCTACCAGCATGGGGGCCAGTTAGGTGGCACTGGCATCAACCATGCTCAAATGGTGCTTTTTACATGCCACCAGCACAGGAGCCAGTCAGTGGATATAATTAAGCAAGCAATATCAACTTTTCACAATACAGAACTGGAGAAGGTTGACCAAAATGTCTAAGACATGCCACTAACAAAAGGGTTTGCTGTAGAATAAATAAGTACAGATATCTAAGAACAGCTTATTCAAAATCAAAATCAATGAAATTCACAACACCAACAAGGAGGCCTTATTGTTCAAACATGAGATGTATTAATGAGGAAGAGTTTTGAGGAAAGGAAAGTATTTTGCAAATCTTTAGACAGTATCACTACTGAAGTTGATGTCCTAATAAACTTAAAAATTGGCTGACAATAACACATAAAAAAAAAAAAAAATCATTGCCCTATACTACAGATGGCATCCATACTCAAAAAAGCAAGAAAAATGGGTGTTAAAATTGATGAGAGCATGACAACCCAGTAATGTTACTGATGCATTTGTGAAAATTTAGTTGCCAAGAAATGTTTCACCTGTTTTAAATGAAACAGTAAAGCCAGTAAAAAAATATATCAACATTATCAAAGCTAATGTTAAATGTGAGCATCTCTTTAAACAGTTTTGTGAGTGTCAAGATGAAACCCAAAGATGAGGAGCTAGTTAAAGCTATTTTTTCAAATAAAAGGAATTGTGATGGGGCTCTGTGATGAGACAAAAATTAAATACCCACGTTCAGCTGGTTTTGGAAAGACAGGATAATTGTAACCATTCTCACCCTAATGTTTAGTAGGATGTAGTTTGGTGCTTCAAGTGACTTGCTAGAAGAGGGGGATGGGTTTACAATTCAATTAGATATCACAAAATAAGGAGATTTAAGACAGAAGCTAAGCACTTGAAATCAAAACTATTTATAATTAATATCAAGCTGAAGAATCTCACTAGCCTGAGATGATCAAATTTTGAATTTGTTATATTTTTTCACCAAATATCACTTGAAAACCACCAACTTGAAAACAAACAGGGGTTGATGCAACATGCTGCTTCAAGAAGCTTCACTTAATCCATCATAGCATGGAAGAAGTGGGCATAAAATCAACAGAGATGGTCAATGAGGAGAGGAGCTATTATACATGATCGTATGTAAACAAAAACAAAAAAAAACAAAAAAAATTAAAGTTAATCAGTAAGAAAAAAAAACCCTTCAAGGAAAAAATTAATTATGGTGTTTGCGCTGTCCAAGTTGCACAGAGTTTCCCTTCTCACTCTCATTAACAGAAATATTGTAAGTCTATGATTGGCTCCTTGAAAACCAGTTGCCAATGATGTTTTAATTCACAATGAAATATGAAAAATCAATAAATGTCACAAAGTTAAGTTTGTTTACTTTTTGTTCATTTCTTTTTCTTTTTTTATGGTTAATTAATATAGATCAATATATTTCATTTTGTTATAATAAATCTGATTATTAAAGATTTATTTCATAGACATGCTATCCAGCAATTTTTTTTAAAGATAAGCTGAAATTAAAAAAACAACAACAAACTGACAAGTTGCAGAGTACAAATTATGAAAACAAAAGTTTGTTATCAAACTTACTCTAGTGTTATTTCGTTCTGCTTTCAATTCTGATATTTCTTCCTCCCTTTCTAATAGCTGTTCTCGAGCAGCACTCAATTCTTTAGTTATAGTAGCAAATTCCTGAAAATGCAAGAAAGATTCCATCAGTGAATTTCAATTTCCATATTTTTAAAACAATTGAAATGATTATGATTAAAACATTCACAAAAATTATGCATAAGCAAAGAGGAAAACTGTTTTATAGAAAACATTACCACAAAAGAAACAAACATTGACAATATAAGAGGAGAATGTTGATAAACAATACTAAATTATTTCTATAATTTTCTCCTATCTGTTTTAATGAAGCAAAAATAAGAACGAAAAATTATATCAAAACAACCAATAAAAGTTCCATTAGGTTAATTACATCTAATATGATTTTTCAATTAATACAATTAATATATTTATATCAATATAAATATACTGGCAGTAAAAGTGTGCATGCATGCATACACACACACTCTCTCTCTCTCTCTCTCTTATCTATCTATCTATATATATATATACACATATATATATCTATACACACACACATATATATATATATATATATATATCTCCAGCTCGCACAGATGTGCCCTTACCATACACATACCATTAAGTAACATCTTTTAAAACACACAAGAAAATCAGTTTACTTCATGTAAGAAAATTTGGAATGAGCATAGATTCATTTATAAAATGTTGAACATAACAGCTGTTTCTAGAAATATTAGGATGGTAGCAGAATTTAAAAAATATTTTATGAATTTAAAACTGGGAAAAGAGACTCCTTGCCTACTGGTATGAGACAAATACCATTATGTGATGAAGGTTAAACTAACATTATCAAGGGAAGAAATCCTTTTATAGTGCTATTTTACTCTTCATTGACCTACACACAAAAACTGAAGCATTTCACATTTAAATCTATTATGCTGAAGTAGGTATTCGTTTTACAAATGCAGGTATCTCTTATAAGTTGCTTTATCTGCTAGAAATAACTAAATCTTACATAAATCACATAATAGCATCTTTAAAATGGAAAGACATTGGATAAAATAATCCTAGATACACTACGCATGAAAGGAAAATAGAAGGATCATAGCTATAGGTGTACATGATTAGGCTGACATAGGCCTAAACAATATCAGAGCCAACAGATATTTGGACAGCGAAACCAATGAATGCACAAGATAGGATGCTAAGAGACAGAAGGCAGATTTGTGATGCACAAGATAGGATGCTAGGAGATAGAAGCAGATTTGTGATGATCAAGCTAGGATATAAAATGGCTAATATAAAATGAACTTATAGCTAATGACAACCAAGGTACACTAGAAGAAAACAATGAAAGCATTAATCAAGTGAATAAGAGTCCTCACTTTCAATTAAGATTTTGCATTTCACAGGAAGTGCCGGCACGATATTCTAGGACAAGAAACTTAAGCCATCTTACCTAATTTAGTAATTATCATTCGCTCTTAAGCTTTTACATGCTAGAATAATTTGAGCAAAATCTACAGATGCACACATGTTCTCAGAGCAGATGTTCTGAGACAGGAATTTAGCTACTTCATTATCAAGACTTGCTTGTTTGACTGAACCAAATAGAATACACTGCACATGTGCAAACAAGCTTAACCATTTAGTCAGGCGGAAAATTAGAACCATAAAATAATATTACTTTGGTGCTAAAGAAAAGAACATGCAATTTAGGCACAGAAATTTTAATATATGCATTTGAAGATCCTCTGCTGTTGAAATGACATTTCAAAGCTTATGTTCACTCACAGATGCTAACTAAACTAGGTGTTGTACATGGCTATCAATACCACAATATCGTATACTTCATTAGAATCACATAAAACCTTTTACACTAAGCACCGATAAATGAAGTCTTACAACTTAGTATCTTAACTAGCTTTGAAATACATTTACAAAAACAAACAAAATAAAACCAACCCAATATTTACAATTCGCTCGTGATCCATTCAATTTATCAATATCTAGCTTTTAAAGGAAAATAAATATATATTTAGGTGTAATTCTGTTGATAAAATATCAAAGTTGGAAAGAAGACATACATGTATGAACATAAGTTTCACGATCTTTACATTGGATGTTTAAAGACACAGCTCTAAGTCATATGGCTTCATTAACCCCTTTCAGTATATGTTTTAATATCAGATATCTTAGATGCCTTTACTTGTTTTATTCTGCTGATTGGTTATGTAACATATGACAAGAAAAATCAATTCCTTAGTTTGCTCAGGCTCAAAGACATATAACAAACTACTCGTACCAAGAACCAAAGTCTACAGCTAAAAGAAAGCCATGTTAACAAAATCTATTTCCAATACCTATTCCACTCAATCAATAGCTCATCATTTTAAACTAGACTCTGTGTGTGTGTGTGTATGTGTATGTGTAGAAAGAGAGAGGGGGGGATTCACAAAATAAAAAACTGACAAAGACAGGTATATTAGTATAACACTCAGGAAGTGAAAAAGTCTTTAACGTTTCGAGCCTATGCTCTTCCACAGAAAGAAACAAGGAGAGAAAATAAAGAATGTGAAGTGGCTAGCGATATAAATTGCAGAGTACAACTTATATATATATAGACAGACAGACATATAAATTACTGAAGTCAAACCAAATAATGATATTTTGAATGCATTTAATATGTACATTTCAGATAATTACACAAAAGATAAAAAGTGAATTTCATCTCTTCGAAATTTTGCCTTAGAAACGAAATTCCCATTTTATCTTTTGCACAATTATCTGAAACCTGCATATTAAATGCATTGAAAATATTCCTACTTGGTTTAACATCATTATTATATGCATTATATAACAACACCAATACAAACTAACCATCCCTAACTCCATTCATACTGGTACTGTAACTAAGATTTGGAGTGGTGTGTTCTTTTTGATTTGAGTTGGAAATTCTGGTAATATGAATAGTTTCTAAGCATCTGTTTATTGTTCCCTCACCTGTCTCTATCTTTTGTTTTCTGTATATTTGAACCATATCTATAGATATTAACATCTCGTGTATTTATCTCCATTTTCCATTATCCTTATGTTCTCCAAAACACATCTCATTTCTCCTTAGAATTATCACCCACACAAGTGTGATTACTAATTTCTTAGGCACTTATGTGACATTTGACTACATTGTAACTGTTCCTCTGGATCTTTCCTAGTAACCTGAACATATATATATATATATATAAAAATCATCATCGTTTAACGTCCGCTTTCCATGCTAGCACGGGTTGGACGATTTGACTGAGGACTGGCAAACCAGATGGCCACACCAGGCTCCAATCTGATCTGGCAGAGTTTCTACAGCTGGATACCCTTTCTAACACCAAAAACTCCGAGAGTGTAGTTGGTACTTTTACATGCCACCAGCATGAGGGCCAGTCAGGCAGTACTGGCAACGGCCACACTCAAGTGGTGTTTTTTACATGCCACCTGCACAGGAGCCAGTCCAGCGGCACTGGCAACGACCTCGCTCATATATATATATGAATATTTCCTTTTAGTTTTGCAAGTAAAAGAAACAAATCTTATTTTCATTAAAAAAAATATTAATTAGATAACATATATTTCACAGGTATTGCTTGAAATGATTTTCTGAAATTGTTTAACTGTTTCAATTTCACAATGTAAATATATGTCACAGCTGTCAATATCATGAAAACAGTAAAATTCCTAAATTAATCATCAATGTTTCTAAGACTTTCATAGTCTCATCTTCAGGATAAAGTGATATTAGTGACTGTTGCTGCCTCTTTTAAGTAGGCAGGTCTAAGATAATTTGTGTGGACAAAATGATTAGAATTTATATTTTGTTAGATTTAAGTCCATAGTCAAGTGTTGTTTATTTTGGTTTGTGAACATTGCATGTTGCCTATGATCTCCACATACCATAGCATTTTGTTGGCTGTGTTATGAACATTATTTCCATCACAAAACATCTAGTTGTTATCCACTAATGTTTTCCTATGCTGTGTAATAAGTGCATTACAATTGCTCTTTGTAAGTGTATGGTGGTGAGGTGACAGGAGGCTGTCATTACTTGTATGACCAACATTATCAGTTGCTGTTGTGAGGTTTACAGCCGAATTCATAAATCACATTGAGCACTAGCATCTTGTCTGCAATTTAACAAGTTTGTGTTTTATTATTAATAAGATTCAATATTTTTGTAGTATATTATTACCGTGTGTGTGTGTGTGTGTGTCTGTAGGTGGACAAGCAGCATCGAAGCATTTATAAATAAGTTAGACATGTATAATTAAGCAGAAAGATAGTCCATGGTAGTCCTTCTCAAATATATAGATATCCAGAGGTTTAAGGAATAGCAAATATTACCGGCTTCCTTTCTGCATAATTATATATCTATATGCTTATTTGTATAACATATCTATAAATGCCTCTCCACGTTTTTTTTATCTTTACTTTTGTTAGCTCAACCACATTGTTCCAGGTTCAGTCTTGTTACATAGTACCATGGGCAAGTGTCTTCCACCATAGCCTCTAGCCGACCAAAGCTTTGTGGGTGGGTGGATTTGGTAGACAGAAACTGAAAGAAACCTGTCACATACACACATGTTTGTGTCTGTTAGTCACATACCACTGTTTGACAGCTGGTGTTGGTGTGTTTACATCCCTGTAACTTAGCAGTTCAGCAAAAGAGATCCAATAGAGTAAGTACCAGGCTTCCAAAAAAAAAAAAAATTACAGAAACCAGCAAAGAATGAATGGGTGTGTGCATGTGCATTGATTCATGCATCCATTTCTTGCCAGGCATGCATGGATTAATGAACGTATATTATTAAAGCAATGTTTTACATATGCACACACACACACACACATTACACACACACATTACACACACACATTACACACAAGTCAAC
Organism: Octopus sinensis; assembly: GCF_006345805.1. Lineage (NCBI taxonomy): Eukaryota > Metazoa > Mollusca > Cephalopoda > Octopoda > Octopodidae > Octopus > Octopus sinensis. The sequence goes on from NC_043003.1 coordinate 18,743,759, forward strand.
ACGGATGTCAATTAGATAAATTACAGCAGCTCGTCAGTAATGCTGCATTTTGTGGCCATGATCAACAGTTGAGTCCACTTAGATGTAAATAGCTCGAATGTTAAGTTGCAGCGACACTGTGGGATTGCATGCCCAAGAACTCCTGGAAAAAGCTGTCTACAATGGATCGGTCTCACATTAGCTTAAATGCTATGGGAACCAGGAATACGAGCCAGTATCACGTATCCATGTGATTTGGAAAGAGTATGGGATAAGGATGTAACAATACTAATTGTGGCTCTACATAATTTAGTACGTGTAAACAGCTAATTATTGCATGTAGTGTTTAAAGTAACTACTCTATAATGTATGCAATTGATTCCGATGCCGCAACTAACTGCCCAGGAAAAATAGATAAATAAATAAATAACAACAAGAACAGCAACCATCAACTTTTCAGGTTACATAATTTATCAATATAACATGATATGAAGAGATGGTAAATGGCAAAAAGCAAAACAAAAAAAGAGATGTAATAACCTGTATATAAAAAAAATATCACAATCATATCAAGGTTCCCCTCCCCACAAACACAAGAATATAACAATGTCAGAAGCATTAGGCTTTCCTGAAAGGGAATCTAATTGACAATAAGGTCTGGGGATTTTTTGTTTTGTTTTCACATATATATATATATATATATATATATATATATATAAGTAAAGAGTTATATTAGCTTTATATTTAAGTCAAGTATTTATTTTATCAGTCTCGTTTGCTGAACCACCAAATTATGACAGTCATCAACATTGTTTCTTGGAGGGTGGGGGCACAGAAGCACGCGCGCGCACACTCACACACACACACAATATATGGCAACTTCATTCCAATTGCCCAGTAACTAAGTTGTATATAACCCCTAATTTCACATTTAACTACTTAAAAAAGAAAGAAAAATACAATAATCATGTATTATACATGACTGTTCTAACAAGGGAGTAGCTGCAAAGTAGTTTGAGCTGACCTACTAAAAAAAATAGTCAAAGAAGCTTCCACATATTACTCCCCACTACCTTAGAAAGTTGAGACATAGTAGCATCACTTACTAAAATAGAAGCCAAAGCTTCCTCAAATCACTACCTTTTGCCTTAGAAAGTAAGATCATGTTAGATAATGGAACCCAACATATTTTTGAATTGAGGACAAGATGATATGAGCTGGAATATCTTCCCTCCTCAGTTTGCTCAGTCAGAACTGACCTAAGCTAAACAAGTTAGATCTTTAGACAAAGTTTTTTTTTTTTCTAATGAATTATAGCATCTAAAAAATCCCGAAACATAGAAACTCTGTCTCTAAGATATGAGCATCTATCATTTCACTGTAGGTTTCTCATAGACCTAATTGTTGAAATAGTCAGTATAAAGCTTGCAACAACTGTTCCTCACAAAAGCATTGTGTAAAGAAGGTAAAATTTTATAAGTTTTCAGCACTCAGATTACTGTCTAATATGATGCTTATTAATCATACATTATCTTGAAACTTTAAAGACAATGATGTGAGAGCTTATTTTTAGAATGACATTGTAAGACAGATCTGAGAGGCTCGGTTTGCCAGTTTGAACATAAAACAGGTAGAATATTTGGGCCTCATATGTTCAATTTAAATGGTGAAGAGTTAAACATATGCAACTATATTCTTAATGGTAATATAACAATGATAAACAGAATAGCTGTAAATCACTGCAGAAAAATGTATTTTGAAGAAATAATCTTAGATTTGAAAACCAATAGAATTAATTAAAAGAATTGGCTGATATTTATTGCTTGCATGTAAAATAGCAATTACATGAAAAATGGAAAATAATTTTCACAATTGTAAAAATTTCAAATGTGAACAAAAATGACATGATTCGAAACATTTCTCTAACAAACAGGCTATGGGTTTGTCCTCTTTCAAAAGCACTATAAAAAAATATATGTAAGTAAAAACAAATCAAAAGACTTGTGTACAATTAGGTCATCAGTTATAATAACGACTGTCTATTAGACAAATCAATTAGTAAAATGAAGACAATGGAGATACAATAAGCCAAATGTATTAGAGAAACTTAATGATTATCAGTTGTTTTGGTTAGAGATTATTAGAAACAAAGTCATTAGATATGTAAAAAATGTTTCTATGTGAAGAATTTACAAAATATGGCTAGCAACCAATAAGTACTTCTATAGCGAATATCATCTTTCCTAAAGAAATAATGCTGCCTGAAGATAAAACCAACCTACAGTAATGATATAATAACAAAGAAAGTAAAGTGCATACTTGCTCCTTGGTTACAGATATGATCTGTCAAGTTACAACTGAATATAGCTACACCTACGATTATGACCGAAGTGAGTCAAGATTAGCAAGTTCTCACTCACACACACATGTTTTACACTGTATAACCTGCTAAAACTTAAGAAAGAGATGATAATCATCAGCCAAAGAATAAATGATTGATTACAGCTAGCAAAGAAACCAACCCTAAATTCTGTATTTAGAGAGGTGGTACCCAAGTCGTTTGATGCTCAGGGCTTACTGTAACCGAGAGGAATTTAACAAATGTTCCCTCCATATGTTTTATATAAGAAAAAAAAATAAATAAAAACTAATTATTTTAATCAAACAGAAGCTAATTTTGTATACTGGTTATTACCTATATTTTCTTAACAGATTCCAATCAGCATGTGGCTCCCTCCAGATATTTATATGGATTTATGCCCCACTGCATTAAACTTTTATGAAAATACTAAAGAAGGTGAGGATTGACATAATGAAATTATAGTGGAGTGTTCAAGCATTACTAGTCATGCTTCTGCTCACTGATAATGCAATGCCTTTCTTGTATTTTAATCCTGACAAAGATTTTTTTTTTTTTTTCAAAAATTTATACAGAGTATAACTATTGTATCATCATCATCATCATCGTTTAACGTCCGTTCTCCATGCTAGCATGGGTTGGACAGTTCGACCGGGGATCTGGGAAGCCAGAAGGCTGCACCAGGCTCCGGTCTTATCTAGCAAAGTTTCTACAGCTGGATGCCCTTCGTAACGCCAACCACTCCGTGAGTGTAGTGGGTGCTTTTTACGTGCCACCTGCACTGGTGCCAGGCGAGGCTGGCATCGGTCACGGTCGGATTGGTGCATTTTATGGAAGCCAGTCAAGGCGGCACTGGCTTCGGCTCCAGTTGAAATATTTTATTTCAAAGAAAAATGTTGACCCTTCTAAAATACCCACGTCTTCCCATAGCCCCTCCTTAACAGTCAAGTGCCCCTTTGTATGCTAACACTACCTCAGTTAAGAACCACGTTCAGCAAAATTTGAGAAGAGAGGAAAAAATAAGAATCACAAGAAAAGTACAGATGACATATCAGTAGTTTCCATGAAAATGTTTACAGCAATTTCACAATATGTTATTGAACTAACCTAAATCACAGGGCAATTTTTAACAACATCAAGGGGTTCGATTCACAAGTATTTAATTACAATTAGAACTATTAAAATAATGTATTCAAGTCGTTTGTGAAATGCTAATGTCCTACCTACACTTATCCCAAAGGTCAAGATTATCCAGCAGCCATGTTGTGAATGGTACGTGAGCTAAAGAAAAGGACTGTTTCTATTTTGTTCTATTCCAACTCTATTGAAAATACAATGCTAATATCTGATCACAACTGGACAAAGCATTTTACATTTTTAATCTGAATATTATTATTATTATGAATTTTTTTTTTCTCTTTCTCTTTTTTCTTTTCATGAACGTAAAATATCAAATGATATTTATGGTCTGAAAATATCAATATGCTTAATGATTACTTGTTTGTTTGTGTTTTTTAATTTTTAATTACTTAGAGCAAGGATATGCAGCAGTACACATAGTCTTTGTATAATCAGACTGTTGAGTTCTATGGGGTCGGTGCCCATAGGAAAAATGTAAGGGAGAAAGAAACGGGTTCTTGAGCATTGTAGTTTTAAATAGGAAGATTGAGTAACTAAAAGAATGATATTTGAGATTTTTGTATGTCTGCACCTTGTTCTGGTTCTTTGCATTCTGTGTTCAAATCCTGCCAAGGCCTACTCAGATTGTAGAATTGATATTCTTTGGTTGTAGCATCTACGTAATTAGTGATAAAAAAATTTTTTTAAACCTGAAACATAATTTCATTTGCACTTGTGTCAGAGAGGGAAAATGGCAATTTATATCTTAAGATAAAATAAACTTCAGCTAATATAATCAAGTTGTTTTTATGTGAGTGTGTCTGTGTGGTGGTGGTAGAGGTCTAGAGTTCTACATTCAGTATAACTGTTTTCTTTATAGAAGTGACAAAAACAGCCAAATACAAAAAGCAACAATATTTGCTAGAAACTGAGAACAAAAGTATAAAGATAAAAGTGGTGGAAAATAGCTTTTTGTTTGTTTTTTTTTTCTTCTTATCTCATAGTCAGGAGAGAGGAGGTGGAACCCATAGCCTGTTACACAGCCTCCAAGACTAGTATAAGAGAGAAAAGAAGGTATGCTCAAACCAGAAACTTAACCTGAATGTCTGAACTCCACCAAAGACACACAAGGTGCCAGGTGATGGTGTTTAAACCAAATCATGGATTATCAATTCTACAATCTGAGTAGGCCTTGGCAGGATTTGAACTCAGAATGCAAAGAACCAGAACAAAGTGCAGACATCCAATTTGATATTCTTAGGTGTGGCTGTGTGGTAAGAAGTTTGCTTCCCAGCCACATGCCTCCAAGTTCAGTCCCACTGTGTGGCACCTTGGCCAAGTGCCTTCCACTATAGACTTGGGTCGACTAAAGCCCTGGGAGTGAATTTGGTGGATGGAAACTAAAAGAAGCCCATTGTGTGTGTATGTGTGCACACGCACACGTGCATGTCCCAGTACTGCTTGACAAACAGGTTGGTGTGTTTTATATCCCCATAAACTTAGTGGTTCAACAAAAGGGGCTGGTAAAATAAGTACCAGGCTTCAAGAATAAGTACTGGGGTTGATTTGTTTGACTAAAATTCTTCAGTGCCCCAGCTTGGCCACAATCTAATGACTGAAACAAGATAATCCACCACTCTGGACTGGTATAGATTCTTATATTGACTTCAATGAATAATGACAGGATGAAAGGAAAAGTTGACCTCAAACATGATTTCATCTCAAGAGTACAGAGAACTGGAACAAATACCACAAGGCATTCTGATGCACCAACAGCTCTGCCAATTCACCACCCTAGATAAAACTGATAAGAGCTGGAACTCCTGTATACTTAGATAAGACATTTTCTTCTATATAAAACCTGGCAATCGTTCTGTATAAACATCTACAACTTGATTTTCCCACAAAGTACAAAAGAAAAAAAAAAGATTAAAATTTGCTAAAATCAGCTCATTTTGCTTGGCAATTGGCTTTATCATACTTAATTACAGAGACAGAATTATTAAAAATTGTAATTAACCTGCACCAACAAAAAAAGGAAATTACTAAAAGATATTTAATTATACATTTAATTTTGATAAAAGCTACTTAAAATATATGTTCATGGCGTTCATGTGTGTGTGTGTGTGTGTGTGTGTGTGGTGTGTGTGTGTGTGTGTGTGTGTGTGTGTGTAATGACAAAATGCAAATATCTGACATTACTGTTTTTGATAAATATTTAAATGAAAGATCCATAAAAACTTGAAAACAACATTAAAAGTAATTTTTCTTTAAAAATTAAAATCTTTATCTAGGGATTTTCCAGCAGAAAAGGGGGGTGAGAGAATGATAATGGGGAACAGAGGTAAAACAAGAGAAAGGGTGAGAGGAAAGAGATAGAAAGGAAAGAGAAGAAAACGAGATATTGTTTAATGTCCACTGTTCCATGCTTGCAAGGGTCAGGTGGAATTTGTTGCCAACCCTCACCAGTTTCTAAGCACATAGTTAGACATGTTCTTACAGAAAACTGAAAATAAACGACATCACTTGGCTGATGACGATTCTCATTTATAATCACCACATGATGTCTAGACAGTGACGTGTGCACACACTCTCTCCCCCCCCCCTCTCATAACACTCTCAGAGACACAAACAAACATACAAAAAGCTTCTTTAAGCTTCTAACAAATCAACTCACAAGGCCTTGGGCACCCCGAGACTATAAGAGGACACACTTGCCGAGAGTGCCACACAGTGGGACTGAACCCAAGACCACACGCTTGGGAAGCAAGCTTCTTACCCACGCAGCCACATCTGTGACATAACACACAGAAAGTAAAGAGAAATGAAGCTAGAAAGAAATGAAAACAAGAAAGCAAGACACACTGAACAAAACAGAGAGGTGGGGGTAGTCCAGAATATTTGCAGACAGTTGGCTAATTCTAAATGAGACTGTTGAAATGGAGACAACAGGTGCATATTTGAATCTAAGATTAATACAAGGACATAAATGTCAGACAGACACCAGACTACGAAGAAGCCAGACTACTCAATGTCTTGTTCTGTAAGAATTTAACTTCACTAAATAGTATTAGTTTATACATTATTCAGTGTCCACTTTCCATGCAAAGAGCAGGGGACAAAAGTTACCGAGGCAGATTTTCACCACCCAGATGCCCTTCCTGTCACCAACCTTTACCTGTTTCCAAGTAAGGTGATATCTCCTTAAGGCCAGACGTGTACTCACAGGTTACTGAAAATGAATGAAACTACTTATACGACAGTGACACTCATTTACAACCATCACAATGTCAAGATCACGCACGCACACGCGCGCACACACACACACACACACAACAGGGTTTTTTCAATTTCTTATTTCTTTATTGCCCACAAGGGACTAAACATAGAGGGCACAAACAAGGACAGATGAAGGGATTAAGTTGATTACATCGAGCCCAGTGTGTAACTGGTACTTAATTTATCGACCTCAAAAGGATGAAAGGCAAAGTTGTCCTCGGCGGAATTTGAACTCAGAACGTAAAGACAGACGAAATACCTATTTCTTTACTACCCACAAGGGGCTAAACACAGAGAGGACAAACAAGGACAGACAAACGGATTAAGTCGATTATATCAACCCCAGTGCGTAACTGGTACTTATTTAATCAACCACGAAAGGGTGAAAGGCAAAGTCGACCTCAGCGGAATTTGAACTCATAACGTAGCAGCAGACGAAATACCACTAAGCATTTCACTCAGTGTGCTAACGTTTCTGTCAGCTCGCCACCTTTCTTTCAATTGCTGCTAACCAAATCCAGTCACAAGGCTTTGGCAGGCCTGAACCCATAATTATGAGGTTAGGAAACTCTCTCTCTCTCTCTCTCCCTACACACACACACACATTATATATATATAAATATATATATGCAAGCTGAGTATGATAATCACCTCAACACAAAATGTGTGATTTGCATCGTAAGTGAAATAGGAGTTTATGGCATTGGTATCTTTTTTAATGGTATGTGTTTAATGTGTAATTAATGTGATTTCAAATTGCTTCCAATGAAATCTGAAATTGGGTGGCAAACTCTTTTTATCGAGAACTTTGCTTGACAGTGAGAAAAAAAAAATTATCACTTTTATTTTAATCTTTAATTTAATGTTATTTATATCAAAGATCAAAGTAGAAAATTAATCCCATTTTTCTTTTATTTTTTCTATCAATTGTCGCTAATTAAGCAATTTAGCACACATTTAACTCACTTTTTAGAGAATATTGAATGAATTCTCAAATCCAAATGAATAAAATTACTTCTGATAAGAAATTTATTACAACTAATGCAAAGAACTAAAATAATAATAATAATCCTTTCTTCTATAGGCACAAAGCCTGAAATTTTAAGGAGGGGCTTAGTCAATTACATCAACTCCAGTGCTCAACTGGTATTTATTTCATCAATCCTGAAAGGATAAAAGGCAAAGTTGACTTTGGTGGAACATAAAGACAAGTAAAATGTCACTAAGCATTTTGTCTGGCATACTCATAATTCAGCCAGTTCACCACCTTAATAATATAGGCACAAGGCCTGAAATTTGGGGATGTGTTTTTACACACTGGTTCAACTAAATACAGTTAAGAATCGAAGGTTTTGCTTTCTGATTACTATGTGAAATCAGAAGAATCTGTTGAAGAATGGTTAACCTTAGTGACATTATAAGAGAGCAAAAATGAATTTCAAAACCCACAGCATTCTCAAGAAAATTTTGAAACCCCAACAACCAAGAATCAAAACTGTTTCACTGGCTTTTCTTGCCAAGAACCCATCTCTAACCCACAATGCTTACCATTTATATTATTTTATTCCTTTACTCATGCCTGCAAGAGAACTGCTTTAAAGGGTTTAGTCAATAATACTGTATTTTAGATGAGAACTTATCGATTTCTAACTGCTAAGTAACAGGACATAAAAGTTCATAACATAACCACAAACAAAAGCATGAACACATATACACATACACGAAAAAAAAATACTCATAAAGCAGTGATCGACCAAAGGCTAGTATTGAACTTGGAACCTCATGATTGTAAAACAAACTTAACCAAATAGACATGCCGCCATCTGAATAAATACTTCAAGACATATGTGTACAAGTGTCAAAAGAATCAGTTATGCATGCAAACATATCTACATGTGCCCAGTTAAATTTACAAATTAGAGTTTATCAATAAATTTCCGTTGAATATTTTATAGCTACTTGACAGGAAAGATGAAAGACACAGAGGGAGTTAAGTGTCCTAAATATTTCAACATTTAATTTTTATGTTCTATCAAATTTGTTTATGTTGATTCCAGAAATGTGCAAATAACTTCCATCCAACAAATTGCCAGGCTAAGTATGTTAATAGAGACGCAATTACCAGCCTAATGTAGCTGCAATATTCATGAAGATTGTAACTTCAATGTAGATTCGTAAATTCAAACATTACTAGTGTTTAGCCAGAACACAGAACCATTTATAGAGTCACTGGTGTTGCATGCAATATTTTTCTGAGGATAAAACTGAAATTTCTTTGGCTTGAGATTTCTATTTTGCCTCACAGTCATATATAAAAAACATCTTCCACTAATCTAAAAAATCATAGGTGAATCATAGAGGATTGAATAAGTAAACAGGTTTATCAGAGGGGCTGGCAATACACATTGTATTACCAATACTACATGGTGTCTGAGATGATTAACTCTTAATGATCAAGTGATATAGTTCACTGCAGTTTGCAGTAGCCACACAGTGAAATTAACAAGTGAATCATCAAACTTGCAGTACTGGGTTCAGTTCTAGTCAAGCAAAAGGTGACCTGTTATCTTCCCATCCAGAGAGGAGTAATTCATTTCCAGAATACTTTATACTAAAGATGAGCATCAACTCTGGGAGTACTAACTTAGGAGTGTATCTGGTGCCAAAGAGATGGTTGAGACAAATTTACGCATGGAAAGCAGTTACTAGTGAATTAAAAAGCACAGACTTACACAATTAAAATATAATTTCTTACACTGCCCCAGCCATTTAAAAAAAAAAGTAGAGAATATCACTTCAGAAATTGAACTATATATCAGTCACACATTATGTGATTATGATAACAATAATACACCAAGATGACCTGATAGACAACTAAACAATAATGATGGTTTCAAATTTCAGCACAGGGCCAGCAGTTTTTTTAGGGTAGTGGGGAATTGATTATATCAACCCTAGAACTTGACAGGTACTTATTTCATTGACTCCAAAATGATGTAATGCAAAACCAATTTCAGCAGAATTTGAGTTCAGAATGTAAAGATGGACAAAATACCAATAAACACTTTGTCTAGCATATTAATAGTTCCACCAGCTTGCCATCTTCAACCAAACAATAGCAGCAACAATCTGGCTTCTATAGTCAACATTATGAATCTAATCCTCATTTTTGTTGTTGTTACTAGTTACTGTTTAATCAGATTATTACTGTTGCTATTGTGTAATTTTTCCCACTGAATAATAGCCAGGTAAAAGAGTATTAAGTCATTTATTGCTTATAAGAACTTGTTTGATTTATTAGCCAATGTAATTAGTAATTATATTTCTTGTAGTATGTATACTGTTTATATTAGTCAGATTAGTGCATCTTGACTGTTGTTTTCACTACATTTTGGCTGTTGTATGCTCCAGCCTTCTTCAGGTGTCATATGTTGAACTTGGTTGTTGTATTGGAATTTTAAACTTAACCCTTTATTTGATTGCCAAGGAGGTACACAATTCTCATGCTGCTCTCTGTGTTTTGTAGTAGATAAAGACATTGGTCAATGCAGTGCAATCACCTAGGGGGTTCTGGGTTCAATCCCAGATCAGGAACTAAGGTAATTCACAGAAATCAACTGAAGCAAAACATGTCACGAGACGCAGAGAGCAAAATGAGAACATTGTACCCTCGTGGATCGAATAAAGGGTTAAGTTTGAAATTCCAATACAACAACTAAGTTCAACACAAGACACCCTAAGAAGGTTGGCATGTACAACAGCTGAAACATAGAGAAAGCAACAATCAAGATGAGAACACAACTCCAACTAATATAAAAAGTATACATAATATGAATTCCCCATCTAACAAATATAAAAATATTGTATATTTCTTGTAACAGATAAACATATACTAGAAGAAGAATGAATAGCTTTCTCTGGTGGTCTTGCCACTGTTTTAGCCTCAGCTCAACACTGATTGAATGCTGCTATGATCAAAAATACTCTAACCATGACCATCACATCTTTACAGAGATATGCAGGACTGCACTATCCAACATCTTACTGCTAAACTATGCAGTCGGCACTCAAAATTAAATTATCAATTAATCACATTTCCCAGTGCTACTCAATGATTTTACAAACATTTCTATATAATAACCCAATTACTATATGATCAACAATCAACAATGAGGATTATAATTTCACTAATGATCAATCTCCTTTCCCAAAGTGCTGAGTTATAGGAATGTAAACAAACCAACACTAGTTTTCATGTGGCTGCAGGTGACAAATACACATACACACATGCATGCATGTATGTATGTATGTATATGATAGACCTCCACACAGTTTTGTCAACCAAATTCACCCACAAGGCATTAGTTGGCCCAGGACTAAGGTAGAAGACACTTGCCGAGATGCCACATACTGGAACTGAACCTAAAACCAAATGGTCGCAAACTAAGTTTGGTCACTTAACCAGAGAATCATGACCTCTTGTTACAGCACTATATTGAATCAAGAATAAAAGATTATTTTTACTAAGTGATGTTATCCTACAACAGAGAAAAACAGAAAAGATGGAACTGGTTGTAAATCATAGAAAAATGTGGAAACTGGTGAATCACTTAGCGATTTACAACGCTGAGCTTTGAATGCATTCACAAAAATAAAATTTAAAAAAGAAAATTTTAAAAAGTAAGTAGCTACTTATATAAAAATATACATCAAAAACATATTCTTTTGCAGAAATAATACTACTGTCATCAATGATAGAAGAAGTTTGACTTTTCTTGCTATTACCAATTCTAGTTACTAAGCAACTACTGACTTTTAAACCAGACTTGTTCAGGTCACCTAGATAACATAGCTTGGTTAATATTTAATGACTTATTACTGCAATCCATTTTCTTCATGTCCAGACTTTATGCACTGTCAATTTTGCATTAATGAACTTAGTGCACAAGCAAGCCAAGTTCACTGTCAGATGCCCTTAGTGTCAACATAGTAACACTGTCTGAATTATAATCTATCCTTCACACTCAAGGGCTGAACTAGTTAACTGCTGCTCAGTTCCTAGAGTCTGCAGACATTACATATATTAGATAATACTATTTCAGCTTCTCTCATATTTGTCTGTAATTCATTGATACAAGCACTTCTGTCCAGGTAAGAAACATGTGTCTGAAGAACAAAAACTGGCAATCATTTTGTTTCAGCTGTTAGACAGTGACTATGCTGCGGCATCACCATGAAGAGTATTCATAGAACAAAGTGATACCAATATTTTTTTTTTCATGGTCTGGTACTTTTGCCAAACTACTAAATTACAGGGATGTAAACAAACCAACACTAGCTGTCAAGAGGGTTTTGGCAAACACAGAAGCACATACATATTCACACATGTACACAAACAGACTTCCACAAGGTTTCTGTTGAGCAAATCCACTCACAGGCACTAGTTGGCTTGGGGCTTTAGCAGAAGCTTGGTCAAAGTGCTATTCAGTGGGGCTGAACCTAAAATCATATAGTTACAAACCAGGCTTCTGAACCACAGAACTTTTCTTCTTTTTACTGCTTTGGCTGTTGGATGGAAAATGATTTGGGGTTCAGGGCAGAAATGAAAAGTATGGCAGTTTAGTTTTAAATACAAAGAGAGAAAAAATTGTACATTTTGCTTCATGGGAAAGGGCACTGCCCCAGTTCAGGAATTGAAGAGTCAATTGGTTGGGTTAATGATCAATTTTAATTGCTCTAGGTTACTAACAGGAGAAAAAGAATAGACAAACAGAGTAAGATTTTCAAGGAGATGCAATCTTTAAGAAGAAAGATTACAAAAAAAAAAGAGGACTTAGAGGTTTGAGACATTGTGGGAGATGAGACCAAAAAAAGTGAGAGTATGAAATCAATAGACTAGGACAGAAAGTTGAGCAGGCATGGCTGTGTGGCACTTTGGATGTGTTGTTTATTATAACACCTGGTCAATCAATGCTTCATGAGTGGATTCGGTAGGTGGAAATTGTGTGGAAACCTGTTGTGCCTATGTGTGTTTATGTATCTGTTCACCACCACCATTGACTAACAATTAGTGTTGGTTTGTTTACATCCCCATAATTTAGCAGTTTGGCAAAAGAAACAGATAAAATAAGTAACAAACTTTAAAACCTGGAACTGGGAGTCAATTTTTTCGACTACACCCTTCAAGGTAGTACCCCAGCATGGCCACAGTCCTATAACTGGCCAAGCAAAATGTAAAAGATAAAGATATTTACCAACATTGTTGTATCAGTAACATAAGAATTTACCAGAACAATGGAGTAATGGTTAGAGTGTGTTTGTGAATGGTGGCTTCTAATAGCAAATGACTGATACGCAAGACATTCATTCATGGGAGGATTAGCTTTCACTTGTAAAGTGCACAAACTACCTTGAACTAAACTATTACATTATAAATACATAAGTTCAAGAAAGTGTAAGGAACAGCCAACAATTCCTGTTTCTGAATCGAGAAAATTATTACGAGTTGAAAGATGTTTGAGGTGGTAAAGATAGTTATCGTAGGGAATGCTGCCAAAGAAACAAACTGACTTCTTTTATAAGTGCTTTTATAAGCGAAAGTCTAACCAGGTAAGAATTATCAAAACGTATTTCCATGGCCTACATTTCAATAATATACAGTGTTCCCGAGGATATTTTAGCAAAGACTCTCTTCACTAATTACCTATTATCTTCAGATTCACACATAATTAAACAATATCTCTTTTCATGATCAAACTGCCAAGCTATAAACTGATAAAAGAGTATTCAATACCCAAAAATGCAATTTATCATGTAAATATTTTCTAAAAATTACTTTTCCACTATTATTTTGATTAAAAATATAAAAAGCACCCCCCCCCCCCCCACTAAAAAAAAACAAAAATGATGAATAATGATTCTGTTTCATTATGAACTCAAAACCAATAGAGAAAGAGTATGTGAAGCCATGGAAACAATAGATAAAAATGCATTTTTATTTTTATTTATATATATATATACTGATTAAAGAAATCATTTTTATAGTAAACCAAGCTATCTTGTAAATTTTTTCATTACACAAATTAAATTGTTAAAAATATAATCCAACGATAAGGACAATTCATCTTTATGAGAAAATACCTCCTGTTTATATATATATATACATATATATATACGCGCGCGTGAGTATGTGTGTACACATTGTACGTTCAGTTAAAAGAGTATCGTACAAAAAAGCTCTGACATGATAAGAAAGGAAATTAAATGCACTGACCAATATACTCTTGACTTCAGTAGTTAGCCTGAGGGAAAATTTTTCAGAACATTCCTAGCAAGGCTAGAATAAACATCTGGCAGCATCATAGCATGAAATTGGCAAATTAAAAGTCAAATATCACAGGACTACCCTTTCATTTCCTAGATCAACAAGTAATCAATACATTTTAACTAGTCAAGCATAACTAGAGACAAGCTTACAGGATGTGTGATCCAATCTCATGAAATAGATTTTAAAATGTCAGCAATGATTGCTTAAGTTAGTTTGTATTATCTTAATGGGTTTTAAATGGACTAGTTTTTATACATGCACAGAAAAGCAAAAAGAAGAAAAGAAAGAAAAATAGAAAAATAAATATTTAAGGAATTTCCACACTGTTTCTTCAAGAGATTGCCTATAATGGGAATATTTAATGTTTTATTGGTAGATCTATTGATAATCTAAAACAAATCAAAATATCTATATTCTTTAATAAGTACAAGAGACTAAAATCTCTTCCATGAGTGATCAGAAAATTCATCATTTAAAACATGCAAACACACACACATACATTTTCTAGTTTTATTAGTTTTATATAAATTTTAGTTTTTTTTAACCTTTCTATTCCATCATCATTATTTTTACAAAGCCTTTTCTCTGCCAGCATGTGTTGGATGGGGCATTGTAGATTGAGTCAACTCTTAGACAGACAAGTCTGTCTTGTTCATCTGTTCCATTTTTGATATGTGTTTTTATAGCTGAATGCCCTTCCTATTGCCAACCCCTTTACAGAATGTACAGGATGCATTTTATCAAGACACCAGTACTCGAGAGATTGTCTTCTCCTCAACAAAAGAAAAGAGTCCTCTCTTACCCAATATGATTTCCATTTGCTCGTTCGCCAACACCAGAAGGTTGTCTTGTTCTCAGCAAATAGAAGTGACTTTGATGTTAGACGACCAATGCAAGAATGTGATAGAAGAGAGAGTAATAGAAAAGAATCAAAGAGAGAAGTTTTAAAAGGTAACAGAGATGAGCAGAGGAAGAGAGTGGTGAACAGCTAGATGATAATTGTTGGTAAGGATATTCAATATAAATAGCATGAGGAGAGGAGAGAGAGAGCAGGGTAATTGAAGAGAAGGTACTGTAAGTGAGAGAGAGAGAAGTGCTGGAAACAGAAAGAGAGAGAGCTAGGAAAGACAGTAAGCATTATAGATGTCAATAATGAGTGATAGAGGAGAGAGTAATCATCAGTTACTTTGGTGTAACCACCAGTTACTCTGGTTATCCTAGCATACACCAGAGCTGCATCTTGTCTAGGCTTATTCTTTTTCTAATCAATTGTACTATAACTCTTTCAGTAACTTTGATAACCTAGTTCATCAATTTAATGCTTCTCTAGCTACCACTCTCTAAAGCATCTCCTTTGCTCTTGTAGAAGTGGATGGTGATATTATTATGCCAGTAATTGGTGATAACACCTTTCTCGACTACCTGACTGACTATGAGTGATGGATGTTGAGTGATGGATAGCAATAAAAATTTGAGATAAGAGTGGAGGTGACGGATGGAGGTGCCGGATGTCAATAATCAGTGGATAAGGGTTGGAGAAATGGGACAGAGAAAGAGTAGATGATGGCTATTGATAATGAGAGGATGGTGGTAAGTGGGAGACTGAATCGAGACAGATCCAATTAATGACATCCCTCGTTACATAGGCAGTGCAATGGGGGTAGGGGTGACAGTAGGAAGATATATTAATGAGAAGGTGGGAGAACAATAGATATGAGAGTCTCAAAAACACAAAGAAACAATATATGAAGAATTGATAGGAGCATAATAGTCAGGAGAGATCTAATTGTAGATATTAAGGCATCTCATTTTCCATCTCTGACATCAACCTCTTTTATATCCGGTCTTCTGTACTTGTATCTATTGAGTGAGTCCCCTTTAGTACAATGATTCATAGGCCCCTTTTCCTCCTCTCCTTCCCAGGATTCAGCCTTCTAAAATGAGTCTTCCAGAATTTATCCCATAGCCTTCTTCTTCCACAGGTTCCATCCATAAAGAGCACTTGGCATATCATTAAACAAGCGGCATTCTCCATACATGACCATACCCACATAGTTGTCTCTCCTTCACACTCCATCCAGTTACTCCATGTCAAGTCTTTTCTTTCACTGCATTTGTACTCCACTGTCATGCACGCTAACAACATTATGCATCCAGCAGAGTATGGTCACCACATTTCTTTTCAATTTTCTCAAATCTTCCACATTCAAGGTCCATTTTCCAGACACACATCATACATAAATAGCATACAATAAGAAAGAGAAATCTTTTGCTGCAAAGTAGTGGTAGCAGCTCCCTGAACTTTTTCCACCACACTAACTCTGGCAACTGGGCTTTTGGAACAGTTGCCTCCACTTCAAATTTGGTCATCTATGTAACAAAATCTATCAACTACACCAGGGATCCTTCTGAACACTTGAAGGAATTCATTTCATATGAATTCTTACTGCTAGCAACTCCCGTGCACCTGCCGCATATGAAGCTAACCTACCTTCCTTGTCAGACTGCCTGTGGTCTCACAACACTTCTAATGTATCCATAGATTAAAATTGGGTATAGTGTATTGAATTTCTACATATTTTTTCTCTGCATATCAAACATGGCCATTTCTAGTGACAGTAGGGTCCTATCATCTTTGCTAGATTTACTGTGAAGCATCCATTTTAAGTAATGTTTCCAAGCCTGGAATTTCTTCATTAATTCTTTGAACAATTCAGCTATGACAACTAGGTAGAGAAGTGTTTCTAAGGACAACCATTCTGAAACATCTATTGTGGCTCAAAGGACAACAGTAAACAAAGGCAGAACAGAAAAAGAACTAAGCCCTGATTAACGCCAACCTGAAAACTAAATTCTTCATGGAACTCATTGTTAATCCTCTCTCACCTTAATGATACCACCTTTGTACATGGCTTGCAAGAAAGACTTACACACCACTCACCTTATACATGTTACCTTAGTAACTGCCAGTCTTGTGAGCATGAAGCACTGTCAAGGGACTTCTCCAGGACCACAAAAGCTAAATAGAATGGCTTAGTCTAGCCAAGTACGTCTACAGTTGTTGTTTCACTAAGAACATGGAATTAGTGGCACCTGTCTGGGTATTAACCTGAAATGAGTCTTGTCCAGGCTAATTTTTTTCCAAATCAGTTGTGCTATAACTTTTTTTAGTAACTTTTATACCTTCATCCATCAGTTTGATGCAACCTGTCTCGCTCTAAAGCATCTCTTTTGCTCTGGTATAACTCGATGCCAGTATTACACCAATAACTGGATATGACACATTCCTGTACTACCTGACTGACTACGAGTGGCTAACATATTATCTGCTTCAAATATTTTAAGTGTCTCAGTGATTATACCAACCCCAATGACCCAGTACCTTCCCTTTCTTCATATCCTTAATTGTGCCTTTGATCAATTGGCTGTCAATTTCAATGGTTGATCCGTCAAAGTTATATGATTATATTTTTCCATTTATGAAAATTATCACTGAATTCTGACTCTTAGAAATATACAATAAAAATATACATTTTTAAAAGGTTACTGACTAACAATTAATAAAACTGTTTTTAAATGATTCATTACTTGTTTTATTCTAATAGTTTTTTTTTTCCTCTTCTTCCATAAACTGAAACTAGTGATTGGAACATTAAGAACCATTCTCCATTTCTCCCTCCTCAACATTTTTCTTTTTTTTTTTTCTCTTTTTTTTTTTTATTTGACATTAAACTAACTAATGCAGCATTCAGCAACATTTTGGTAAGGATATTCAATTCAAAGAAAGTATGTGTGTCACAAGGACCATGTATCAAATATTTCAACTTGACAAATAGAGAGCAATCATCACCAAAATATAATTTTTAACAACTTCTTCCTTTCTGTTTTTTTTTTTTTTTTTTTTCTTTTACTGGTTTCAGGTTCCGGTTTGCCTTCATGGATGTAACCATTATTGCCATTCCAACACCGCTGTATAATCAACAGGCACTCATTTCACTGACCTCACAAGGTGGAAAAGCAACAGCAGTCTGAGGATTTGAGCCCAGAACGTAAAAAGGTATCACTATCACAAGCCATTTTCTATGGTACTCTACAAATTCTACACTCTACCATTAATTCATTACAAATTTAATACGCTTAATCATCGGAGACATTTAAATAAGTGCTCTATTCAAGGATATCACTTAATAATCCCAATATCCAAATGTTCTTAACTAACTTCATTGAGGCAAACCAGTTTAATTCAGCCCATTAGCGTGTGTGTGTGTGTGTGTACGTACATACGTACGTATGTGGTCATGTGTCACCCTGATCTCTAGACTTATAGATATTAAGGTTTGCACACTTGTTACCTTTTTAAAAAGTCATCTCTGTCACTACTGAGACCAGGAACAAAAATAATAAAAGCACATCCAGCCTATATTGCTTAATAAAAGAAAATATATGCCTACAAGTGGATCATTTGGAGAGAATCCAATGAACGCTAATGTTCCAAATACCAATAACTCTTATAGATTTACTCCTCTACACAGACAGAAAGGAACAGCAGATTTAATGGAAAGCTGACTCCTGCAACTAAGTCCATCTGTACTGAGATGTATAAAAGAGAACCCAATAAAACTAGCAGCTATTTGATTTTATGTATCAGCCCTGAGCAAGGAAACCTCAGATGTGCTTTTGCAACAGGATGTAGAAAGAGTACTAAAAATTAGAACTGTGCTTTGCTGTCCTCCACAAAAAAGAAAAACCCATTAGTGCACTCACATGCAAATGCCCACATGCCAGTGTAAATGCATGTATATGTGCATACCCTCACACACACACACACACACACACACACGTTTATGTATACTAGTGTAATCCTTTGCCTCGAGCCGAGTCCCTCTTTGTGAAGAGGTGACTTATTCATTTTTGATTAATAAAAACCATCAAGACTGAAATTAGTGCCGGGATCAACACGATGGATTAGTGAAGGCAGTGCCCCAACAGGGCTGCATTTTCTGCATGAAATGCAACAAAAGAATAAGGAAAAGAATATACACATATACATACATGCACACAAACATAAACCAGATACATATAAAGACATATAGCTCAACAGACACAGTTTATGGGTATTAAAAGGCAAGAGACTGTTTTAGGAGCTCATTTCCAAAATAGAACAGTATTCTTGTGCATTTAGCTTTGTTGATTTATTATTTATTAACTGTCATTAGTTTATTCCTCAGAGGAATATTTTGTACATAGCATTCACACTCAGCAACACACAACTCACTGCTAAAATGACACCTTGGAGTTCTTTCCTTCTTTTCATTTTATATTAGTAATGATATGCAGTCGTTTATTTGGCAGAAAATTTTTTTTTTCCTTTAGAGGAGCACACTAGTTTGGCATTGGCAAATGCCTAATGAAACAGGGTTAATGGTCACAAGTCATTGCAATTCTCATCTTCCTGAGAAAAGCTCTGAGCAGTTGGGACCTGCAAAAGAATAGCTGCCAAATCCCCCACAAATCACACACCCTATCTTTAAAAGGAAGGACATGGTAAATGCATTATGCCTGAAGATGAAAAAAAAACAAAATGGGATGGTCATGGTAAGATTGACATTGATTGTAAGTCTACTTAGTCGGAGCTGACTTGGCTTTTTTTGAAATTATAGCTACACTTGTTCTCTAAATATATTAAGAAAGTGAATTTGCTCTTCAACAAGTTGATGTTGCAGAACAGTTTAGCCATCAACATATCAACATTTTGATTTTCAGCAGAGCTATAACAATATCAACTGGTGCCCATCTTAACAAATTCAAACCCATAGTCTTTATCTTAAAACAGTTAAGAAGTTGTCTAAACTAATGAAATCCTGCATGCCGCATATGACTGATTAGAGAAATGATTTACAAATAACCATGAGTAAATAAATATCTCTTTAAATAAATATCTCATTCAGGAGAAGGAGGTGATAGAATTAGAAAATGAAAGTGAATACTTTTCAAGAGAAAAATAGCTTTCAGAACAATGGAATATAACCACATTTTCAACTGGATTTCTGATCTATATAATAACTATTTCAGCAACACGTCTGAATGATAATGAAAAATGAAAAGCTAAAAACTACCCAATCCATAAATTTTATATGACTACATCAGCTCAGACCATATCCAACTATAAGCATACATAGAGATTATCGCATCAAATTTAACATGAAACCATTTTTGGAATATTTTTTTTAACAAAATATACCAGATTACAAAGGAAAAAAAAGTTAGGGGAATTTTTTTTCTGTTTCTCAGCAGTTATTGTTTTAACTATAAGGAATAAATATTTCAATAGATAACTAATTTTGCTTAATGCATACAAATTATAACAGAAAAAGGAGAAAAAAGTTGCTGTTTTTTTCCCTAATTATTAGTAAATCTTTTAGCTATGAGGACTAAATATTTCATTAGCAAACTAATTTTCTTAATGAGTAAAATACTATTGTGATGTTAATTATATACAAACTGGCAACTAGTAAAAAGTACCTCTAACTCAGAAAATTGCTTTATTATTCTTTCAAAACATTAAAAATATTAGTTGTTTTTTTTTTGTCCATGTTAAAAACTTACCTGAACAAAATACTTGAGATGCTTTATATCATTATTCTTCAATCTTGACACAACATGATCAATCCCCCGCAAATTAACGTCTAAGTGTAGATTAAATCCGTTAGCCATCGAGTCAGATGACAACAAATATATACATATACATATATATATATAAATATATATATATATATTTATATTTATTTATATACAAACATAAAATATTAATGATCTCAAAAATATCTACTTTGACTTTCTTTAATGCCAAAAACTACACTTTTTGGCATTCTCTCCTTTAAAAAAATACTTTATATTCAAACTTTCTGTGGTGTATTTGTTTGGTGGATGTATGTATGTGTAGGTATTATATATGTATATATAGATATATATGGGTATGTGTGTATATATGTATGTATGTATATATACTCATACAATGGTGGTATTATTTTCTTTACACTTGCTTTTTTTTTTTACTTAGACGAAGTAAAAATAAGACTAAAATAATATATATATAAAAAAAGGGGGAAAAAAGAAAGATAAAGTAAACCACACAACAAGAGAAACTAAACTGCAAGGTGATGGGGTAATGAATGAAAAGATAAATTTATATCCAGAGGTTGCAGAATAAAGAGGTAAATCCACTCCAATGGTAGATATCCATGGAAAAAAGAGGTATCCATTAGTTTAATCCATGGTAGTAAATATGAAATGTTCATCAGCTTGGAAGTAACTTTACACAGCCTCATTGTAGCCAAATAGTAACACATGGCTACAAACAATTGCATCCAATGCTGAAGAATGGTTATGGCTAATTACAGCTTAATGTTTGCAGACACTGGTGGGGGTAAAAGAAAAGGGGAACAAAAAAAAAATGAAAATGAATTGAATTGCTTCACAATTACAAAGCTTTCACCACTGATTAGACACAAGCTGCTGTTACTGTTGCTACCATCCCAAAGTATCCATCATATGTATGCATCAAAAACCAATATATTTTATCCTTAGTGATTCTGATAGGTTGACAACACTGTGGTTACCAAAAGATGAAGCATGCTGATTACGTTCACATCACTATCTGCAATAGAAGCTACTCCAGCTGATGAAACTGCCTCGGTAGTAGCAGTAGCAGTGGGGGTGATATTAGCAGCGGCAAGATCAGCAGCAGCAGCAGCAGAAGCAGAGATGCTAATGGCCATTCCTCTAATTCTGCTATTAACTTGTAACAGTAGGTAAACTGCAATACAAGAGCAGCATTGGGGAAAGTTTTTATGTCTTGTCTTACTAGAAACTAATGCAAGTTATAAACTGTGAACTACACGACTAACATCTATTTTTTATGTAGCAGAAGCAGAAAGAGAAAAAACAAAACATGCACACACGCACATCCAAGTATTATTTTCCAAACACAGGAACATGCACACACACACACATCCAAATATTATTTTCCACACACACACGCACACACTGAAACACATATCCAGATATTATTTTCCAAACACAGGAACACACACACACACACACACACACACCCAAATATCATTTTCCACACACACATGCACACATGTCCAAGTATTATTTTCTAAAAGTTCACGCGCAGAAAAACACACATCTAAGTATTATTACACACACACACACACACACGCACACACTCACACACACACACACACACACACATCCAAATATCATTTTCCACACACACGTGCACACTGAAACACATATCCAGATATTATTTTCCATACACACATACACACACGTCCAAGTATTATTTTCCAAAAGTACATGCATACAGAAACACACATCTAAGTATTACACACACACACACACACACACACACACCAGTATTTTGTCATGAAATGAAACAAAAGAAGTTAAACATATCAAAACAGTCATTTTATAGGCTAACTATTGGTTTCCCATTTTGGCACAAGGCCAGCAATTTGGGACGGCGAGGAAGGTGATAAGGAAATTATATCAATCCCAGTTCTCAGCTGGTACTTATGTTACTGACACCAAAAGGAAGAAAGACAAAGTTAGCCTTGACAGAATTTGAACTCAAACCATAAAGACAGATGAAATAATAATAATAATGAAATTATTGTATACAGTGCTCAGGTGCACCACAACTTGTCAAAAGTGCGTATAAAGTATGCCACTAAGCAAGAGGTAGCTTACATGTGAACATGAATATGGAAAAAATCAGAATTTACTATGTCGCATAATTTAATTGAGATTTTATACTTTAATACTGCTTACAGAAAATATGTAGAAGAAATATCAAATATAAAAACTAATCATCACAACTGCATAGATTTTTCAGTCTTCACTCATCATTTTTTAATTAACCTGTCCATTACCAAATTTCTGCAGATAAACACTGGGTTGTTTCAATTAATGTTGAAAATAGTGACGAATTTAGTAAAATAATCTTGTTGCTATTAAGCTAATTTGAAACGAATTAATATGAAATTTTAATGGAAGATTTCAATTCAGATCATTTAAAACAAAGTTCATACCAGAGAGCCAGGTTCGGTCTCAGGCAGATTGGTATCAGAAGGTTTAAGTGAAAAATTTATAAGTCCTAAGGTTCTAAAATTGACTAGTTCTAGTCCTGTGAGCCAACTTTTATATAGATTTATACAATTATTCTGTGCATAAGTGTATTTGTAGACAAAGACATATACACACACATTGGAGTGGCTGTGTGGTAAGTAGCTTGCTTACCAACCACATGGTTCCAGGTTCAGTCCCACTGCGTGGCACCTTGGGCAAGTGTCTTCTACTATAGCCTCGGGCCGACCAAAGCCTTGTGAGTGGATTTGGTAGATGGAAACTGAAAGAAGCCCGTCATATATATGTATATATATGTGTGTGTGTGTGTGTTTTTGTATGTCTGTGTTTGTCGTCCTCGCCCCCCACCCCCCAACATCACATGACAACCGATGCTGGTGTGTTTACGTCCCCCTAACTTAGCGGTTCGGCATACGAGACCAATAGAATAGGTACTAGGCTTACAAAGAATAAGTCCTGGTGTCGATTTGCTCGACTAAAGGCGATGCTCCTGCATGGCCAAAGTCACCTGACTGAAATAAGTAAAAGAATATTTTGAAATAAACATGCAAAACTAATTCCTTTGGCAATGTGAATATGAATCAGTAAAAGTTTCGTGAGTGGAATAGGTAGACAGAAACTGAAAGAAGCCCATCGTGTGTGTGTCTACCCACCACTTGACAACCGAGATTGGTATGTTTACATCACCGTAACTTAACAGTTTGGCAAAAGAGACAGCTAGAATAAGTACTAGGCTTTAAAAAAAAAAAATACTGGGCTCGATTCATTGGACTAAAAATTCTTCAAGGTGATGCTCCAGCATAGCTGCAGTCTAATGAAGAAAAAAGACAAGATATATGAAATGCCCGGACCAAACTTATTTTTCGATAGGTCCCTACAGCAGATTTCCAACATCGTTGCTTAATCCTTGCAGAACATCATATCCAGAGTAACGGCAGGATGGCAACAACTAGAATGGACACAAACTACTATACTAGATATCTCAAATGGGGCGCTGAGCCGGTGTGTCTCTCCTGAGTGTTTAAATGGCCACCTCTGTACCAGGTGTCTTCCTGAAGCAACAGCAATAAACAGATTTTGTAATATTGAAACTAATGAGATAATTTCACAGGATCCAAGTAATCAAGCAAATAACAGATAAGATATCATGAGAGATTTGCTATTGCAAGCATTCAACCATGCAGGTTACACACAGGAACTAAAAGACAAAAGGTACGTCAATTTTTTCTTTTCTTTTTTTTTTTGTGTGTGTGTAGTGAATCAAAAACACCACCTCTGTCCACCTGCCAAAGATGAAAGAAGGTCTCATTTTAAACGTGGGACAAGAGATAATGTTCCCTTTGTCCCTGATGGATCCAAATGTACATCAGCCTAATGCCAATCTACCTGAAATGAGAGGGAGAGTTCACTTAGAGTTTGGATTGTTGATGAATCCAAAGAGACAGGATTATGAAACCAAGTTCTCACAAAACTTACTGAATCATTTTTCGGCCCTTTCTATTGCTATATGCAAAGGCACATGGCTTAGTGGCTAAAGTATATGGTTCATGCTCATAAGGTCATG
Organism: Octopus sinensis; assembly: GCF_006345805.1. Taxonomy (NCBI): domain Eukaryota; kingdom Metazoa; phylum Mollusca; class Cephalopoda; order Octopoda; family Octopodidae; genus Octopus; species Octopus sinensis. The sequence goes on from NC_043003.1 coordinate 18,768,536, forward strand.
AACCATAGTTCCTGGCAGTACCTTGTGTCATTGAGAAAGACACTTTATTTCACATTGTTCCAGTTCACTCAAATGGCAAAAATGAATAGTTCTTACATTTCAAAGGGCCAGCTTGTCACACCCTGTATAATACTGAATCTCCCTGTGGAGTGGTCAGCCACTGGCACAGTAATTTCATGAGCAGACTGTTCTGATGATTGGATCAGCTGGAACCCTCATTGCCATAACCAATGAAGTGCCAGTTCCTATTAAAATGGCTGTTAAAACAACCATTTACCTTTTATGAACTCTAATTTCATCTCCCTCTTGATATACAGACTTCCCCTCTTGATATACAGACTTCCCCTCCCCTCATTGTGTCTACTGGTACTTATAAATCCCAGCAGATTCAAGGGCCAAAAAGACCTTAAGAAAATTCAAATATAGAAACATATGGCAATGAACAAGATAAAAGGTATTTGTAATCACAGTGGGATTTAAACTACAAACAAGGGAGTATAAGGTATCTAAACCCCACCCCTTACTGTTGGGAACATTTCCATCAACCTTTACTTAACATCATGTTACACTCTTGTTACTAGAATTATGCATGTTCTCAGTGATTTAATCTCAAAACCTCTCATACATCTGGCAGGTAATGCACCCAAGACAAATACTTTTCAAAAGTGCTTTTATAAGAGTGAGATTAAACACAAAGTTGGATACTAATAAAGCTAACAGAAATTTCAGATACATTATCACCCAATGTACATTTGAGATACAGTTATTTATGTTTATGCAGATATCAGTTGAGAAGAAGGAGTCAAAATGGGATCTATTCTGAAAATCTGCCATCTGTATGATGTATCACAGCCAAATATCCATCTACAAAATTTTCTACTATATCAACAGAATTAAGTACAAGTAGGAATGTTGGTGGGGCATTCCCTATCTTTTGTTATAGAAATGGTAAAATATATATTAACCCATTTACCAAGTAACAACCAAAAAAATAATGAAGAAACACAAAAATTTTTCTCTACCTACACAATCAAAAGCTACACACTACTAGTGGCCATCAGGGCATATGTGAAAGAAATTCTGTTTCTATGTACATGTCTGTGTGCGATCATAATTCTATAGCATCTCTCTCTCTCTCTCTCTCTCTCATATATATATCCTGTAAGTTGCTCAACATGTAATGTGATATAACAAAGAGAATTGGACTCTTGTTTCCAAATAAAGATAATGACTTAAATCACAACTTCAGTATGACTGAACAATGATTGACCCACTAAAAATAATGTGGAGCCTAGGATTGCAGGAGCCAAATAACTCAAGTCTTTGAGTTGAAATCCCAATTTTAAAACAGATGGTATCTGCTTTCTAATGAAGATCTGCAATCATATTTACAATTATTTTAATGCTCTAAAGCACTGCGACCTCAGTGTAAATCTTTTAACATCGGGTTATTTTGGAGAGAGTTCAGATGTGATTTAGAGCAGGAAAAAAGATTCAACACATAATATTTAATTGGAACAGTACAATTGTGAACAGGAGGATCCTCATGTTCTGATACACTTTTTTATTGTCCACCAATATTCATTCTTTGATATGATTCGTAGTGGAGATGCATGTATTCTAGTGATACGTCTGAAAGAAATCTGGATTTCATTCAAAACTGGAAAACGATTTACCTAAGTTGCAATACCTTAAGCTTAGGAGAGACAAAATGCAAAGCAATGGTTCTCATTCATGCTTTCTCTGGATCAGACAGTACATCAGCTTTCAAGTTTAAGAGAAAGTGATATTGTTTCAAGATGAAGAACAAGATTCAACACCTTACCAAAGAATTCACAGCTGTGCCAATAATTCATAACAAGATTCCTGACTGAAAGAGATTGTGATGCAGCAATTTATCTTGGAGCGACGCAACAAAAAATGATGTTCTGTTGTAAGATCAGGGACATGGAGTGTTACTGTCTCCTTACCTTGACCCCAACAAGAAATGCCTCAAATAAAACATCAGCTTACAGATGTGTGTGTGTGTGTGTGCAATATCTCCTTGCACTGACATCACATAATTAGAAGCAATTGTCACTGTCATGCAAGGGGTTCTCTTTATTCCTAATATTTCATGAAAAACATATCTGGTCATGGGGAAATATTACCTTACTAGGCAAAAAGGAAGAGCTTTCAGCTCCAGAAAATCTTCCTAAATAAAATTCCATCCAACTCACATGAACATGGAAAAGGGGACACTAAAACAATGATCATCATCATTTAACATCCCTTGTTCAAGGTGGTATTGGTTAGATGGTGTGACCATAGCTGGCAAGCGGGGAGGGGGGGGATGCACCAGACTCCAGTCTGATCTGGCAGAGTTTCTACAGCTGGATGCCCTTCCTAATGCCAACCGCTTTACAGAATGTGCTGGGTGCTTTTACATGATGCCATACAGGCGCTTTTATGATGGTATGTGTATGGATGAATATATATATACACACACACACACCATCATCATCACTTTTATATTCTTTGTTTCCTTCCACCATTCCTAGGTTGGATGAGTCTCAAAGCACTTCACCTCCTGTTCTGACACTTTATCACCAAGCACACACATAGCAACAGAGGTGTATGCAGTTATGACTCTACACCCACTTCTATCACCAACTACTTTATAGGTGCATCCCAATATGCTACCAACACTCAAGAGGCTACAGCTTTGGTTAGCCCAGTGCTATAGAAAATATTGGCCCAAGGTGCTATGGGAATGAAACTCAAGAGTCAAAACTATCATGTCTCAATTTTTAATCTATGTAAATACTCTTCCGGATAGATTGCCAGTTTTGTGATTTACAGAATCCATGTCTATTCTTTAATTTCTCTTTTTTTTTTTTTTTTATAAGTGGGGATTACATGGATTTTACAGCTGGTCATATGATGTTCGTAATCAGAATTATTTTATGCAAGGGAAATTTTTTTCTTTTTACCATGACAATGAAACTACAAAGGCTGTCTACAGTAGGTCCCAGGTTTTCTCTTAAATATTTTGTGACAAATATAGCACATAATTTGTTTAAGAATCACATCAACAGTGGTTTTGCCCTTGTACATCCATCCAAAAATGGATTTTTAGCCTAGCAGTAGATAAGCACAATTTTGAGCATAAAGCCCAACAGTGTTTCACAGAAGCCATTGGATGTGTGTGTGTTCATTCATTTGTCTTTTGGTCCTATTTTTTCATGCAGGCATGGGTTATTAAACAAGTATTATTGAGTCACATGTTTTACAAACAGGTTCCCTCCCTTTCAAGGATCCATATCTGTTTTTCAAAAAAAAAAAAAAAGATTTATTTTGAATGTCTTTGAAGGTGCAGTACTGACAGATGATTTGTTGACAGAAGAAAATACAACAGCATCACAGTCCACAATATTCAGAGAATATATAAATGCGCGCACACACGCACACACACAGAGAAGAAGCTTATTTCAGTCTGTCTATTAAATACACTGACACAGCTTTGGTTAGCCCAGTGCTATAGAAGATATTGGCCCAAGGTGCTATGCAATGAAACTCAAAAGTAGCAAACTCCCTAATCACAAAGCCATGCTTGTGCCTTAAAAGTCGTAACACTACTTGTGGGACTACCACTAAACCAAAGAGACAGACAGATGAATAGACATGAAAACTGTATATATAGAATATAGAATCTACAATTAACTGCATTAATCTCACCAGCCTCAGAGGATCTGCAAAGGCTATTAGCAGTCCTTTTCTCCGAACCAATCCAATAAAACAAATGAAACGAAATAAATTATATGAAATGTATATAATTTGTGTGTCCTCGAAATGAACTGAAGGTTCTGTATTGAAATTCTGAGTTTCTTATGGATTAGACTGGATTGGAATGGATTGCCTATGTTCAGTCCACTGGAGAACAAAGGCTTCAGTATATTCTCTCCACCAACCATAGTCTGATGTGAAGGCCATGAATCTGAGCTTGTGATCATACTGGTTTGATGAGCCTACTCTGCCACATAGGCTTGAAATTGCTTGGCTGAGGGGTGAAGTTTTTATATTTACAAATGGGAGTAATTGAGTCAATTATCCATTGACCCCAGTCAATTATACATTGACTCTACTGGTATTCATTTTATTGACCCCAGAAGGGTGAAAGGCAAAGTCAACCTCGGCAGAATTTGAACTCAGAACGTAAAGATAAAATGAAATACTCTAAGCATTTCGCTCAGCATGCTAACGATTCTGCCAGCTTGTTGTCTGAGCTTCTTATATTTGATCAAATAACAGTCAATTCAAAAGTTGGAACTCCACAGAACTAGGAATAGGATATAGAAATAAATTCAAGCAACATGAATTTATCAATAACATTAGGATGCCAAATTTTCAGCAAAGTATGGATATTTTTACAAAGGAACCTGAAGAAGAGGAAGACCAAGGAGGATAAAGGGGAGATGCTTTTAAAGCTGATGCCTGAGTATTGAACCTCACAAAGAAAATGGCAAAGAATCACAAGTGGTGAGAGGTTATGCAGGAAAAGACCCATCCAACTCACACAAGCATAGAATAATTCACATAAAAAAAATTATGATGAATAATAATTTTAATTTGATTATGAAATAAATATAATGATGAAACTTTTTTGTTGTTTTTTTTTATTTTCAATCATACAAAAAAAAAAAAAAGAGTTGACGGTTTGAAAGGGAAGGCATCTAGTAAAAGTATTTTATTGACGATTGCAGTGGTGGTGATGATTATATCAAAAAAATACTCTATTTTTGTCATGGCATTTAATCTATAGAGAGCCATTTTACAACAGGGAGAGGGAGGGGGAGAGGCAAAGGAGAAGGAGGGGGAAAGGTCACTAGATTTGTTTTAAGAAAAAGTTACATTGACAGGTATTGAGTGATTATAGGTGAAAGAGGAATAACTTATTGATTACCAATTCCATGACTGTACAAGATGTTGCAGTGAGGAGAAATCCTCTGCAGGTAGAAAAATAATAATATTTTGCAGATTTCAATAGAGGAAGGAGAAGGGGGGGAAAAAAGTATATTCAAAGTGATAACAGAAGTTCAACAGCCAGTAATGGTATCTGATATACTGTCTGGGTTTGTTAGTTCATAATGAAGGAAACTGGCATTTCAGTTCATTTGTATATTATTTCTAATATCATGATGATCATCATCATCATCACTCCTTCCCTTCTTTACCTAGCAACCTCAGCTTTTCACAGAAGTTATTATTCCTACTTGCTAAATTTACCTGGCGGGGGAGGAGATGGAGTGTCATATAAAATGGGAGAGGAGTAAATTACATAAGTAAAAAGAGAGAAACCCAGTGCAACTAAGTGCTGAATTAAATGTGCGTGGGCGTGGCTGAGTGCTGAAGGTGTTTGCATTACAACTAGAGGCTTCTGGATTTGATCCCACTACACAGAACAGAGCAACAGTTATCTACCAGGCTGACCAACACTCCACGAAATATGGTCAGTGGAAAATATAGTATGTGTAGAGCCAGTGAGTAAAGTGGGAGTGCATACATGCACGCATGCAGTACAACATATGTGGGGGTGGGTACTGAAAAGTCCCTGATTTGGGGTAAAAGAAAATATTCCCCTCTCGGATTCACCCACTTATTGCAGCAGTCCTTCAGGTTTTCTAAACCTTGTAAAAGAACTCAGAAGGGGGTTGGGCCTCCAACCAGGCTTTCACGATACTCCTAAAGCCAAAACGTTTTTAGCATCCCCCTGTAAATACATTGGTTAGAGAATCAGCAATAAACTTTGCAGTGAAACAGAAATACCTAGCAGGATTTATTCCACCCAAGTTACACAAACACTCGCTTGTCACATCATTGTAAATACAATGAAACAGTACTACTACTATTTACAAAATTGCAAGATCTAAAATTAAAAATTAAAATGCGTAAACACAATTTCTTTTACATAATTAATTATCAGGAGTGAAAACTGAGATGCACTGTTTATCAAGAATTTAACGTAAGGTTTATCAGAAGCAAAACTGCATTTGAAGATTGTATCAATAAGCTGTGTCTAGTAAAAGTTTTAGAAAGTGAACTGAAAGCTACTAAGATAATGGCTTATGTGCAACTAAAGACACACTCTAGCAGACATCATGTACAATACAAAGTAAAGTAATATTAGTGATGGAATGAGTTGTTGTTGTTGTTGTTCATGTTGTTTAGCGCCAGATCAGTTCTTATCTAGCAAATTTATAATTTAAAAGCATTTCAGATGTAACGAACCTCACTCCTCACCACCATTTCAAGAAAACTACACTGCCCAATTTATCCTCTGATTTTTTTTTTAAAACTAAGGAGGTACATGAGAGAAATTTTGTTGCTATTTTCAGCAAGTTAACCAACCAAAGAGGCTATTAAACCAGCTTGAAATGGAATGAATGAATAAATTATAGAGAAATACAGCATTTAATTTGTGTACCTTCTGCACTCAGAAACCCCACCCAACCCATTTGTCTTTCCACCTTTCACAACCCCTGCTGCATCCAAACCTACTGGCCCCACACAAACCACTATATCTCGTCCTTCCTCCTTAGAACAACATCCCACTGAAATCCTGTCTTTACTCATGTCTTTCCTGCAGGTGTTAATCAGTAACAATTTAAACCGAACGTTAAAAGGCATCAAACACTGGTCTTGGAGGGTCTATAAAGGTCATGAGCACTTCCCCTTCCTTTACAATCAGAATTTAAAAAAAAAAAAAAAAAAAAAGAATACCCCCAAAGTCGACAATTTCCAAATTCTTTCAAAATGACTCAAGTGTAAATGACAGAAATAGGAGCAGAATATATGGGGTTATATCTTATCAATCGCAGAAGAATGAAACAAAAATTGATTCCACCTGAATTTGAACTCAGAACCTGAACTAAACATCACTATGTATTTTGTTCAATGTGCGAAGCATTCAGCTAATCCAACACCCTTGTTTGTATAATTGCTTGCATAAATTATTGAAAACTGAGTTGAAATTCTTTATCAGAAATACACGAACAATTCACATGGTCTTAAAATAAACAAAAACAAACAAAAAATAATTTTTGCAGTAACCCTTGAAGAGTAGCAAAACAAAATTGTAAATTAACAAAGACAGCCATAGTTATATACGTTTTATAAAAGAAATTCGCCCCTCGGAAGAGCAGTGAAATCTTATTTGTAATAGTCGTCATTAGCACCAATGTAATTCAGACAAAAATTAAGGAAAGTGACATGAAAAGTGATGGAAGGGAGACAACTTGTGTATTTCTAGTTCCATTGAATTGAAGGCATAAGTTTGATTACCTTAATGGGCAGAGAATTCAAATATTTCGAGTTAGGGAAAGTGAAGGGCTGGCTGAAATATTAGATTTTTTTTAACTGTAAAATAACATCCGTTTTAACCCCCCCCCCCAAAAAAAAACTGTGTTCTCGAAAGTAAAGAGTTACATTCATTAGACAAACGTTTGCATCTATGTCAGCCGTTGGTCATAGACCGAGGTTGCTTGTTTCCTCCCCCCCCTCCAGCCCCTCTTAGACTGAATTCTTTAAATGGTGTGTAGTTTATTGTATTCATATAACAAAACAACAAATTAACGAAGTTTTTGAAGGAAATATATTAACATAATAGTTCTAAATATTCCCAATTTATAAACTGTAAATCACTATCATCATTTAACCTCCTTTCTTTTCCATGCTGGCATAGGTTGGACGGTTCGACAAGAACAGAGGAGCCGGAGGGCTCTGTCACGTTCTATGCCTGCTTTGGCATGGTTTCTACAACTGGATGTCCTTCCTAACAGCAGCCACTTAACAGAGTGTACTAGCTGCTTTTTCGTGGTACCAGCACTAAAGTCGCCAAGAACTTGCAAGATAATTTCCTTCAACGGGACAGGGTATAGACTAGAGTAAGAAATTATGATAGAGAGACACACACACATATATACAAATGTGTGTGTGTGTGTGTGCGCGCGCGCGTATGTGTGTACATATACATATACACAAATACAATATTTTTACAGTGCTATGCATTTATTCTTTTAAACTTAATCTCTCGTCTACCCCTAAGATTTAAAATTTCCTCAAACTTTTCGTCATCCCGTTCCTCTGGGAAGTAATACCAGTAATATACTGAAACACTGCCATCTAATACAACTCACGTCCACCAAAAATTGTCCTGCGTTTAGTAAAAAAAATATATTATTGCTTTTGTTTAGTTCAAAATCATCCCTGATAGAACAGAACTATGATGAGAGTCGTTCCGATAGTGACCATCCCATCTTTTTGTACATGAAGGACTACAATATCCAATGTGTCCTTCCATTGTTTATCACAAGAGAATGTGATTTGGAGGGATATTCGGTTGCCATTTGCCTACCACGCAGAACCTTAGGCGGAATCCACCCAGTTGCAAGTATTCGGACCAAGTGTCCGCGCGATTCGGTGATGTCTTCCTTCTTCTCTCCCTCCAGAGAACCTGTAATGGATCGTCCGCATTGCCCTTCCCTCTTAACTAAACGACCGGGATGGGAGCGAAAAATTCGTCGAGTCGTCAGAAAAAAAAAAAAAACAGTTTAAAAAATACATTTAGAATCAAGGGAAATAACTCTTACATAACTTTCCTTTCGTTAAAAATTTTACAAAGCGAAGTTAATTATTTCCTCTTTATCTGAGACACTTTTTAAGTGGTAGAAACGTTAACTTGAATCCAATTACTTTGAGCTTAAACTATTGAAATTTATGTTCAAGACAATTCTACTTTATGTTGTTTAGATTTTACTTCTAATGGAGTTAAGAATTCACTTCCTACCCATATGGTTCCGGGTTCAGTACCATTGCGTAGTACTTTGGGTGTTCTCTATAGGAGCACCAAGCCATGTGAGTAAATTTTGTAGGCGGAAACTGTATCGAAGCCCATCGCGCGCGCGCGCGTTTGTCCCTGTCCACACCGCTTGACAGCCGGTGTTGGTTTGCTTACATCCATATCACTAGCGGCTTGGTAAAACGAATAAGTACAAGACTTCAAAAAGAATTAATAAGCACTGGGGTTGATTTGTTCAACTAAAACTCAAGGCAGTGCCCCAGCATGGCCACAGTCCAATGACTGAAACAAGTAAAAAATAAAAGATTTTTAAAAGGACAAGGTGACAGCTCTTTCTGTGTTATACTACCATACCATGTAATAATGTCACAATATCCCTGTTAAATTTTTTAAATGGTACCATCCCACAAAAAAAAATAATTAATTAAATAAAGCTTAGTGTAAAATACTTTTGACCAGTTAGTAGAATTAAGTGACCTTAATATATGATAAGTAGTTATTTAAGCTAACAGATGTAGTTGTTTGACTTGTTTTAAATTAACCACCAAATCTCCCTCTTTACCACCTTAAAATGTAAGGAACATTGGATACTGTAGTTCTAAAAACAGTATGTCTTAGAGAGAGAGAGAGAGAGAGAGAGAGAGAGAGAGAGAGAGAGAAAACGAATGGTACCAGTTTGAACATATTTTATTGTATGTTTGCTCAATGATAACAATTATTAATAGTTATTTTATTGACTTCTAAATTATTTTCGAGTAAACTTGAACATAAACAGATTTTGAAAAGTAATTGACACTAAAATTTTTTAGTTTCTTATTTTATCAACAACAAATAGGTGACTGTCCAAAATTTTAAACTTACAAAAAAAAATGTATGTATTAAAATTCTAGAGAGACAGTCTAATCTACTTAAAATTTTGTAGACTATAAAAGTAGCTGCTATCATAAATAATATTTACAACATAGGCTTTGTGCTTCTTATAAATATTTTAATTGAGCCCAGACAACTGACGGGTGAAGTTAACCGCAACAGGATTTGAACGTAAAGGGACATAACTAAATACTGCAAACTATTTTGTCTTCCGTTCTATCCATTCACTTGTCATCAACCATGCTTCAACAATAATAACAGTTTTCCAAAGCTTAGCTATATTCCACATTTGATCTTGAGCTGATCAAGAGTCGTGTGTGAGTGTGTGAAATAAATTATTTTCTTCATCGCAGTTATTGTTACAATATGGTATATTTTCAAAATATCCATTTCAATAAAAACAAACCCTATATCATTTCTTTGCTAATTCCTATATCATAAGTGGCTCTGCTATTAACTGAACACATCAAGTTACACTACGAATGAGAGATGCAGCTGGCAACCTCAACAGAGTGTCAAGGTGTCATATTGCTATGATGTCCACAGTCAAAATACTTCAACTCTCAGATTACTGAATGTAAAAGAAGAACCATCAGTTGATGTAGTTTGCAAGTATAAACAGGACGACTGCAAAATTAACAAATTTCATTAGCTCTAAGTATGTTCAGTTCAAATCCTCAATTACTCAGACAGGGATCAGATATACCACACTATGGGCCTCAAGTTCTATATGGCTGCTAAAGAATTTTGTTGCAAGTAATGATTTATTTAAATTAGTCAGTCCCATAAGCTCAATGGGTTTTCACATAAAACATGAACACCCATCCAACCATCCATCTATTATTCTTGGTGAGGCTGTGGGGGAGAGTCCTCAGGCATTTCCTCCAAACAATCCTACCAGAAATTGTCATTAAACTTTCCTGCTGGATTCCAAAGTTTGACCAACTGAGACCATAAATATTATCCAACCATCTTGCTCATGCTGTCTCTAGGCAGCTGTCAGTTGGTTTGGTTTCAAGAAAAAGTGTAGAAAAAAATAAAACCTGAACAAATATATTTAAATGCTGCCTTACCAACAAGTTAACATGTGAGTGTGTGACCTCGTGCATACTGTGAATTAAAATTCAATTTTTAATATTAATGATTATAACCACTCTTTCAATCTCAGACTAATTTAACGTGCTAACCACAACCTATACCACCAGTGGTTCATCGCAAACTTCACACAACCACCATATGCACCACCAGTGGTACATTTTCATAATTTGAGACAATATTTTATTCTGTATCTTTGTCAGAGTTTCAAGGATATCTAAACAACATGAGTACTAAATATTCAGTTCAATTTTGAAATGTAAAAATACAAAAAAATTACATTTCCTTGTAAGTATGCAGTGTGATCGGAAATATGTGATGTTAAATTCCAGTAACAGGCCATGGCAGTTAATGTGTTAAGATTGTAAGAGAACAAAGACGTTGTCAAAACTCATTTGTCAATTGCACAGTCCTATTGCAGACTACAGCAAGTAAGAGTTCTTCTTTTACACTCAGTAATCTGAGAGTTGAAGCATTTTGCTAGTGGACATCATCATAGCAAATAGACGCCCTATTACGATTGTCAGCTGCATTTATTGTTTTCTAAGCACTGTATCACCGTTTATGTTACACTGCTTTTTATCCTTTTATATTTTATGACTGTGGCTGTGTAGTTAAGAAGCTTGCTTCCTAACCATATGGTCTTAGATTTAAGCCTACTGCATGGCACCTTTGGCAAATGTCCTTAACTATAGTCCTAGGCCAACCAAAGCATTGCTAGTGGAAGCTGAAAGCTGTATGTATGTGTGCGTATGCACACATGCACCGTTGCCTAAGCATCAAATGATGTTTGTAAATGAGTGAGGTTCTTCATTTCCAGTCTCCTGTGAAATACATGTCTAGCTATGAAAAAATATTACCTTACTTGGAAACAAGCGAGGGTTGGTGACAGGAAAGACATTCAGTTATAGAAAGTCTACCCCAACAAATTTCATCTGACTCATGCAACATGGGAAAGTAGACATTCAATGATGATGATTTTTATTTACTAATTCTGGTATAACCAAAGCTGCCCCCAAAGCAATAAATCAATGATTCAACATCTCACAGTGGGTTCTTTTCCAATTAAAAATAAATACTTACAAGAAAATAATGTTTAGAATCATTCATGTTTAAAATACTAGTTGTTAATTTTGTGGTTAATTTTTACTGAAATGACAGTGTAATTAATACCTCTTTCAATTGGTTCGATCGCTCTGATTACTGTCAGCTTAATTATTCCTGGATATGTATATAGTTGCAAAATGAATTTCACCTAAGAAACTTTTATTCTCAACTAAGAGTAGTAACGCTCTTATTCATTATATCAGTACATATACCAGTGGCTGCATAGATACAACCATTACTGCCCTTAACTGAGAAATTAAAGCACCACGATTGAATCAAGGGATAACTTACAGCATTGCTGGTAATGTAGATGCAACTATCTTAAAATGCTTCATCTCCAAAGATGAGGTGAATAATTCAAAACATTTACAATAGTGTTCCCTATGTTCTGCAGATAATTTAAAGACTATGTAAGCTCAAATTTTAAAGGTGAAGCAGTGAACATAATCAGGCTAAAATGCAAACTATTTTGTAACGAGGTGAATTAATTTCCAACAATTTTTTTAGGGAAATTTATCATATTCAGTACACACCAAAGAAGATGAGAAGAAATTAAAATATTAAGTAATTAACATCACTAATCTTGCAGTCTTATTTCCACTATATTGTTGCAAACAATATAGAGGAAATGAGACCGAGAGAGAACAAACACATTCAATGTGTTTGTTGCATTTATATAATCCCTTCTACTATAGGCACAAGGCCTGAAATTTGGGGGAGGGAGATAGTTGATTACACTGACTCCAGTATTCAACTGGTACTTAATTTATCAACCCCGAAAGGATGAAAGGCAAAGTCGACCATGACAGAATTTGAACTCAGAAAGTAGCAATGGGCGAAATACCGCTAAGCATTTCGTCCAGCATGCTAATGATTCTGCCAGCTCACCATGTTGCATTTATATAATAAACAATGCAATTAGCAAACCAATGAAGGGAGCCTTTTATACAATTGCTGGAGTGGCTAGAAATAGCAGTCAAATATTCTTCAAATCACACCTTAAAAGGAATAATGTATTGAATATTGTAGTCCTAGGTTCTCTATGCCAGGGAGGGGTAGATGGGGTAAAAAGCTAAACTGTCATGATGATTCATGAAGTTCTGTTACCTAGGCAATAATGGATGGGTAGCTACTGAAAGTTTAGTGTCAAACATTTGAGGGGATGGAAGGAATATAAGAAGGCAATGCTGCCTATGTTGATAATTTCCAAACAAAAGACAAAACTATATGGTTCATGTCAGAAATATAATAGCATATGTAGAGTAATGGATCTTATCTGCTGGGTGTGAAACACATAACAAAAGATAGTTATATATGGAAATAGGTCAAGTGCAAATGAAAGTACCTAAATATCAACAGATTCAGTTGATGGCATTCAAAAGAAATGTCCATATTAATATGTTACAAGAATGGATAAACATGTGCCTTCATGTGGCTCTACACAGACACCCTTAAGCAGAACAAGAATTAGGTTAAAATAGGAATAGTGGATTAAATATCAAACAATGTAGAATTTATGCTGTTTTCAGTGATATACAGAAATATTCTGTGTTTTAAGTATACCATCAACAAGTAAATGTTTTTTTTCTACTAAAAACACAAGGCATAAAAATGTGGAAGGGTGGGGACCCCAGTGCTCAACTGGTATTTATTTTGCAATCCCGAAAGGATGAAAGGCAAAGTCAACCTTAGGAGGATTTGAACTCAGAATGTGAAGACAGGCAAAATGTCACTAAGCATTTTGTCCAGTGTGCTAATGATTCTGCCGGCTCACTGCCTTAACCCTTTTGTTACTGTATTTATTTTGAGATGCTCTGTTTCAATTATTTTAGATATAACAAAGAATTTAGTAAAATAACTTAGTTATCATTAAGCTAGTGTTAGGAACATTAATTGTGACTAAGGTTTGGTGGAAGATTTTAATTCAAAACAAGACATTTGTACTACAGAGCCAAAGCCAGTTTCAGCTGGGTTGATAACAAAAGGGTTAAGAATTGTTTCTCTGTTATATATTTTAACCCTTTTGCTACCATATGTCTGTTGAGATGGTCTGTATTACTTTCAATTACATTAAATATAACAGAGAATTTCGTAAAATAAGTTGTCATTAAGCGAGTGTTAGGGACATAAATTGTAACTAAGGTTTGGTGGAAGATTTTAATTCAAAACTTATGAAAACAAGAGATTTGTACTACAGATCCAGAGCCAGTTTCAGCTGGTTTGGTAACGAAAGGGTTAAACTAAAATAAACTAATAAGCTAAATCATTCCTGAAATGGAATAAACCCCTTGAATTTGCAAATAAAAAGAAATGGAGAGTCTATATTCGAATGATTATTTAAGTGCAATATAAAAACAATCCAAATTTGTACCGAAGAAATAAATTTACATTTTCATCTCTAGTATTATGTATAACACTTAAAGGTTTAGATGTAATAGTTCAAGTAAAAAGCAAAATAAACTGTATTTGCCTTTAAAGCCTAAGCAGATGAAAAAAATAAATAAAGAGGAATAAATATTTTAAATAACAATCAATAAAAAGGATTAAATTGCTCTAAGTAAATCTGGCAATTTACTTGGTGACCTCACTACTAGTTTTATTTATGTGTCCTTTTCAAGCCTAGCCAGGCTCATGGGCCCGTTTTCCTGGTTTCTGTGGCGTATGTGTTCCCCCCCCCCAGCTGGACGGGATGCCAGTCCACCGCAGCATTACTCAAGAAACAGGAAGAGAGAGTGAGAGAAAGTTGGGGCGAAAGAATACAACAGGGTTTGCCACCACACCCTGCATGAGCCTCGTGGAGCTTTTAGGTGTTTTCGCTCAATAAACACACACAACGCCTGGTCTGGAAATCGAAACCGCGATTCTCCGACCACGAGTCCACTGCCCTAACCACTGGGCCATTGTGCCTCCACACCTCACTACTAGTGGTGTCATGAAAATAGAAATAATGAAGCACCCAGCACACCTTGTAAAGAAATTGGCATTGGAAAGGGCATTAGAGCTGTAGAAACCATACCGAAGAAGACATTGGAGACCAACACAGCCCTCAGGTCAGTCAGATCCCGTCTAATTGTCCAACCTATGCCAGTATGAAAAATGGATACAGGCATATAATGATAACTTAGTATCTGCAATTCTACATTTTCTTCTACCAATTCTGAAACACTTCTACAAATTCTAACTAGTAAATTTACTATACACCAACACAATCCTTTCCCCCAGATGTTTTTATAATCCTTTCTGAATAAAAGCTAGCAAGTTAAAGTCTATGCCAGAGGGAATTCAAATGCAATTCTAATTAAATATTTAAACATATAAAGCAGTCA
Source organism: Octopus sinensis (assembly GCF_006345805.1). Classification (NCBI taxonomy): domain Eukaryota; kingdom Metazoa; phylum Mollusca; class Cephalopoda; order Octopoda; family Octopodidae; genus Octopus; species Octopus sinensis. The sequence continues at coordinate 18,783,770 of NC_043003.1, forward strand.
ACTAGTGCAATTTGTTGTTTTGTCTCCCAAGCTTAATCAGCAATGTGCTACATAATGCAATATCTATACCACTGTAAGTCTTCTAGTTATCACATTTTCCACTGTCTATAATTAGGATTATGTTTGTGTATACATGTATGCATATACATGTATACATGTGCATGCATACACATGTTTGCAAGTAAAATCAGATAACAGATACTTTTTTTCTTATTCTTTACTGCTTTGTTATTTATTAAGCAGTTAACTTGAAATAACTTTCCATATTCAGCAATTTACAAGCAACAAGCAGGTTTAAAAATCAAAATCTAATTACGATGCCATACAAAATATCATCCATAGATCAAACTCCAATGATATCTCGTCTACTAGAATACACAAGATATATCTTCAAAATTTACTACAGGTACTTAAATTGAATTTCAATAACAAACAATTTATAGACCTTTCAAATTTAAGAATCCTATCTGGTGACCTAATTTTGTTACTAGAAATGAGAACACTACAAGCTTATAGTAGTGTTTCATTTCCACTTTAATTTTAAAAACTATTATCAATTAATTAATATAAGGCAAAGCTAAAGCTAGATTAACAGATTTCAAATGATTTTTAATGAGGATGAAATATTCAGAGCAACTAAGAGTAAGTTTGGTAGTAAATAAGATAAACAGGGTTACTGAAAGTCTGTTTGCATCACACAAGACATAGCTAATCAATGTATTTGATCGATAGTTTTTATTAGTCATTCTTATTCTGTCTTAAAAATGGCAGGGAGCTTTTTCACAAAATCTGCCAGAAGTTCAAAGTGTCTAAAGACTCAGTAGCCGAATCCCAGTGAGTGTTGGGAAATCCGTGAAAAATCAGTAGGTCCATAAGTTAACATTAGTTACTTCCCTTACATTTATTTATTACAACCACAGCCTTGGACGCCAACTGTATCATCTGTTGTGCTTCTACATGTATGAACACACACACACACACACACAAAAGGTGGTTGTTATAGGCTAGCTCAAGGCCAGCACTGATCAAGTTAACATGTGATCAAAGCATTCCAGCCACGACCATCTCTTCTTTTATTCAGGTATAGTGTGTATGTTATACACACACATACTCTACTAATCCAGCAAAGTCTTTAAAAATATTTTTTTAAACTATTAAGGTGTGAGTGAGAGAAATTTCGTGTGTGAGTCTCTTAGAAACAGCAGTCAAATTCCCACCAAAAACAGGAGATTCTCTTGTTTATTTCAATGAGTGCCTAGCAGTAAAACGTTAGCATTATTACCAAGGAGTGAACGCATTCTTACAAAGGAAATCTTTTATCTTCTATAATGATGTCTGAACCATACCTGAAAAACTGTGTGTGTGTGAAGCACTGAGAGTGAATCAAGAAGCCAAAATGAACTGATATAATTGTGTGTGTGTGTGTGTGTGTAAAATGTGTATGTGTTCGCTTTACAATGGCCGGCTCGTTTCTGGTATTTGATTTTATTTCCGGATTTTGCTTGGTAAATATCACGAGAGAATACTTATGTCCTGGCATGTGCATGTATGTTTGCGCACGTGTGTGTGTGTGAATCTGTGTGTGTGTGTGTGTGTGTGTAAGTATGCATAAAAGAGGAGGGACATCCAAAATTCCTCGTGTATGTGACATTTAGAAAGAGCTAAGGAATAACAGTGAAAAGTAAATGGGCCAAATTAATTAGAGCATTTGGGACAACCTTGTTGGTAATCAAGTGAACTGCTTTTGTCTTTCAATAGGGTGTAACTGAATATACAACAAAATATATGCCGCTAATTATTTTGACTCTTATATTACAAACCAAGTGAAAGAACAGGAAGGGAGGGGAAGGGGTACCAAAAACAAAAAGGACAAAGAAAATAAAGTAAACATAAAATTTAATCCTGAAGAGATTTGGAAAACCAAGTCATTAATATGTATGCATCTGATTACATATATACACTCATACAAAGATAAACACTACACAAACACGTGTCTGCATTTATAAATACACACACACTGGCATATGCAAACACATTGGCACACATGCAATCATTCAGAAGTCCCCTTAGCATTTAAAGGATATATAAAGTTGGTTTTTTATTATTTTGTTTCACTTTCTTCATATTTTTAATACTATGTTGGTTATTTCATTGTGAATATTTTTTGACGTTGTTCTTCGTCCGCCGCTATAAAGGCTTTTTCCAATGCGCCAGAGAAAAAATTTGTTTGCTTGTTATCAGTCGTAAGACACTTGTTGTTTTCACCGTTAATGCTTCTGTATTCCATTATTGTTTTTTGTTTTTTTATATCTGTCCCTTTTGCTGTCCTGGTGTTCGTATGCATTCGATCCTTCTTCCAGGAAATCTACGCTTCCAGCTTAGTTTTTCTTGGAGGGCTGGCCGTGATCTAGTAATCTCAAGATTAATCAGCCGAAATTACTACGATGATCCGGTTCTTGACTGAAGACTGAGGGGTTCGAATGTCCTGTCCATGTTTATTGTATTGTCTTCTATGAGTTATACGTTCTTGTCCATGTTGTATTTTTCTACATACCTTAATATATATATATATATATATATATATATATATTTATTATTTATTTATTTATTTGTCTTATACATTTTTAAAAAGCATCATTAAGAAAATATGAGAGAATATTCATTGTCCTAAAAATGAGAAAACGGTAAAACATAATAGTAATCCTCTCCAGTTGTCTGAACACATCAAGTCCAACTACCTCAGTGGTTCAGAAGGCTGGCAGTATGCACAACAGAATAGCAGACCTACTATCCCAGAACCCCTGATCCATGATAGGTGAGAATGAGAGGGTGAGCTATGGTGGTGTGGTGTGGGGGTATAATGAAGAGTGTGGCTGGGACTTGGGAAGGAAATGTAAAGAGGGCAAAAGATAAGTCATACCTTAAGAGTATCAACTGACTTCAATGATTTGCCAGTTTACATTAAGGCTAAGGGGACCTTTAAATCAAATATGTATAGAGATGGGAGGTGTTAGAAAAGGGGGTGGAAACTGCAAGTGCAAGATGACATCCAAATTAAATATTTGAAACAGTTTAAATCTATGTATTTAAAAACAGCCGGAATTTAAATCAATGTTAAGGTTATATATAAACAGCACCTTGCTTTAGGTCCTAAAGCTGTAAACACAGCATCCATAGTCAGTGGTGCTTCATTTAATATCATTCACTTATTTACTGCTGACAATCTTACTGGATTGAGAGGAAGTTCACAGTGAACAATAACCACAAGACTTAAATTTCTAATTTGAATAATTCTAGTTTAAATGACTATATTCACTGCCTTAACGAATAAAACCTCAAATCTGACTATCTCTCTTATGTGTGTACATGTGTTGCTTAATTAAGCAATCAATAATGCAAAGATTCTTTTTAAAGTTATTTATATATATATATATAATAGAAATATGTTACAAAAAGAAAATAGAAACTACACGTGGAAATGTAAGGGGGAAAGTAAGAAAAATCAACGAAAATGTACATTGTAAATGTAAAAGACTTTTTATGAAAGCTAACGACAGATATATACAATTAGAAGAACCGAGGTAGTAATAAAAGTCATTATTATGAGATTATTAAAGAGATTCAAGCATGCCACGGTTTTGTCAGATACTATAAGGACATTCATCTCTCATGTCTCTGGGGATGACCAGATTAGTAGCTTTACTCTTTGAAGGCCCCTTAGATAGTTCATTAGGTTAATATTAGCATAAAATCCATAGTTACACTTGGGGCACATTAACAGCAGCATCTGGACTCAGCAGGATTCTCCCTTTCCACACAGTCCTTTATTGTTTCTAATTTAGGCACATAAAGCCAACAGCCTCAAGGAGAGAGGAAAGTTTAAAGTCAATTACATCACCCCAGTACTTGACTGACACTTTATTTCATCAGCTGACCTCAAATATTTCACTTAAAATTCTAATACTGACTGATTGACTTTTGAAACAATTTTAAAAGGATGCCAGAACTCTCTACCATAAATTGCAAACTCCATCTATTTACTCCCATTTCTTACCCAACTTATTTAAATACTTCAAAAAATTACATAACTAGCTTGATTAGATGATGATGGATGATGGATGATGATGATCTTTTCTACTAAAGGTACAAGGCCTGAAATTTTGGAGGAGGGGACTAGTCGATTATATTGACCCCAGTGTTTCACTGGTACTTAATTTATCAACCCCGAAAGGATGAAAAGTAAGGTCGACCTCAGTGGAATTTGAACTCAGAACGTGCAGACAGACGAGATGCTGCTAAGTATTTTGCTCAGCATGCTATCAGTTCTACCAGCTCACTGTCTTAATTATAATAATAATTCTTTCTACTATAGGCACATCATCATCATCATCGTTTAACGTCTGCTTTCCATGCTAGCATGGGTTGGACGGTTCAACTGGGGTCTGGGAGGCCAGAAGGCTGCACCAGGCCAGTCAGATCTGGCAATGTTTCTACAGCTGGATGCCCTTCCTAACGCACAAGGTCTGAAATTTTTTTTTGGGGGGGGGGGTCTAGTTGATTAGATCGACCCCCAGTGTTTCACTGGTACTTAAGGTACTTATTTTATCGACCCCAACAGATGAAAGGTAAAGTCAACCTCGGCAAAAATGGCTGAAGGAGACTGAAATAGAATGCTCGGAGGAGCTCCTACAGAAAGTTTGTCTCTTAGGGACAGCAAGGATTATCAGGAAGGTTCTAAGCACTTGAAGGGACTGCTTGTGGATACCTAAGGTTACAGGCAGTAACCTGCTATCCACATAATTCCTGCCAGGAATAAGACCAAACCTAAGCCAAACCAAAATAATAATAATGATGATGATAATAGTAAATATCTTAAGTTAGTATTCATGTAACAAACTTGAATTTCAACTGCTATACAATGGTTAACATACACAACATTAACTGTCAATGATCATACCAAAGGAAGAAAATAAAATTAAGGTGGTAGCAGAAATAGCTCTTTAAGGTTGACCTAAGAATATTCGAGGAATAATGAAATGAGAAGGCAAAGGAATCCAAAAGAATTTATAATAAACAAAATTAAACAAAAGTCATACATCTCTAGAAATAGTGGCAATAAGATTTCTTTCAGATTTAAGGCTAAACAACAAACGATTATAGAAGAATGTAAATCAACAACAGATTCTTTCTTCTTTTTTTTAAAAAAAAAAAAAGATGGAGGAGGGTGGAGAGAATTAGCTTTTATTATTACTATTACTATTCCAGCTGGCAAAATCGTTAGCACATCAGACAAAATGCTTAGCAGCATTTCTTCCGGTTCTCTACATTTTAAGTCAACTTTGCCTTTAATCAGGGATGGATTAAAGTACCAGCTGAACACTGGGACAATGTGACTGACTTACATACACCCTTCCACCAAAATTTCAAGCTTTGTGCATACAGAAGAAATTATTATTATTATTATTATTATTAAGGTGGCGAGCTGGCAGAATCATTAGCATGCCAGGTAAAATGCTTAGCAGTATTTCACCTGTCTTTACGTTCTGAGTTCCAATTACACCAAGGTCAACTTTGCCTTTCATCCTTTTGGGGTCGATAAATTAATTACCAGTGAATCACTGGGGTCAATGCAATCAACTAGTCCTCTCCCTAAAATGTCAGGCCTTGTGCCTATACACAAAGGATATTTATCATTATTATTATTATTATTATTATTACCTCCAAAGGCAGAGATATTGTTTTCAGTCATGTTTGTCTGCCCGTGGGCAAGATATCTCAAGAACCACATGATGGATTTGGATGAAACTTTCAGGGATGTTTGGCCTCATGACTGGCACAAACTGATTAGATTTTGGGATCAATCCACAATTGGACAAGCATTCTGGATTATTTTTCCCGTTTTTTTACTTAGTTTTTGGGAGCAGTAGGGTTCACTTTTAATATTCTCGTTTGTCAGAGCAGTCAAGTTTATTTCAGATATTCTCATTTTAAAAACCATCTCTGGCTAATCATTGAGAGGACATTGGTATTGCCTTGCTGTAGTTTTGTGCTCTCTGAGTATTATTTTCATTATTATTATTATAAGAATTTTCCTGTTGGCTATAATAGTAAATGAAAAAGAACTTAGATCTGCAAGTTACCTGCCCAAGATACAAAAGACCTAACAGCCAATACACTCATACATACAAACAATCTGGGGTTTTTGTTGTTTTTAGTTTTAAATTCTGTTTGGGTTAAAAATTCTTTGAGAAATTAATAAATAAAACTTATTGCCTTAATAGAAACAATAAACTGTTGTGAAGAAGTCATTAGTTGAAATATAAATGGCCAAGGAAATGTACACATACTGGCTGAGCAATTAAGAAGTCAGACCACCCATGAATGTAACAAGTTTAAATGTTAATGGATATCCTCATTACCTACTAATGAAATAGATATCACTCACAATGAGGCAGAGTTGAGTTACTAGTACCAGGAAGTTTACTTTTAGCTGTGATATTTCCATGTAAAAACCTGAACCTTTCAAAACACACATCTATGATAGATGGACAGAGAGTATGCAGGTGCCCTAATTAATACAATATTTGTGTTCCCAACAGTTAAACAAACATACTTTGCAAGTGGCTTGATGACATATCAACCAATAATGGAGTTGTTTCTAGTCGGGATCAGTAAATATAACATTGCCTCTCGCAAACAAAAATAAAATCCTTAAAAATGTAGGTTGGCATAGTTCACTCAACTAAATTCTGAAAGACCAATTATTTTCTTTGCCCTCCCAAGTTGATTTTGCCTTCTGGATTTCATAAAATAAGTTACCAGTTGTACACTAAAATAGCCTAAAACTGAAATTACAAATCATTAATAATGTTGTTGCTGTTGTTAATGGTAGTAGGGTGAGTATGAAGAATTTGCTTGAATCACTTTATGTTCTGAATTTAAATTCCACCAAGGTTAACTTTACTGCTCATCCCCCAGGGACCAATAAAACTATACCAGATGTATTTACTAAAATATATTTAACAGTTCCTCTACAGCAAGAAACCTGTTGTGCCCAAAACCCTTTTCTCCCGTGCACTCCCCCCACCTCTACTCCTCATCTCCAAGCATAAAGTTGCACTCATCCACTCTCAGGGTTCATAGTTCTGCAAGCTGTATGGTGTCCCCACTAGTGTTTAGGGCATGAAAAAAATGCACCTAGTACATACATTGAAGTGACTGGCATTAGAAAAGGGAATCCAGTCATGGAAACCATGTCAAAGAAGAGACTTGAGCAAAATGCAGTTCTTGATCTCATTGGATCCTGTCAAACTGTCCAACCCATGCGAGCATAGAAATTGGATGTTAAATGATGACGATAGCAATGTCAACAGCTTAACTAATATCCCTATCTCCTTTAAATTAGAGATTATCATTGTTACTAAAAAATGGAATATTAGAATAAGCCTTCTGCTATTTAGTTGCAACCCCTATATTCTGAATACAAGTCTGCCTTTCAACCTTCTAGGGTTGCCAAAGTAAGTACCAACCAAATAGACATGGGCTGATCAAATTCACTACATCTTTCCCCTAAAATGTGCTTTTGTGCCAAAGTTAGAAATCATTGTTGTTGAAAGTACAGTTACATTAATAAAGACTGGATCCATGAATATATATTTCTACCATATTCATGACATAGCGTCTGTCAACCTGCTCTGAGTCTTCCTTTTATAGGAGTGACGCAGGGAATAAGTGTTTTGCTGCATGACTATGAAATAGATAGCATAAATTGTAAACAAAGTAATGCATATTTGTTGTCAAATGGGACATGCTTAGCACTTACTTCATTGGTGTACAAATGATACTTCTTGCCTTTGATGGTAATTAGATCTAGTTTGCCAGTCTCAATATATATATAATTTCTCTTAGTTCATTTTTCTGCTACACAGGGCTAAAAGAAGTAACCTGAAGTGGCCGTTGACATGTATTTGAACATAGGCAAATACAGGTATATCAAATACCATACAACATAAATTCTTGATTTATTAAAATTATTTCCACTTCTAGAGGGAAGTGTCACAATTACAAAATGTCAATCAAGACCAGAACCCTTTTGAGAAGAGGAGACAATCTCTAGAATCAAGACTACTCTGAAGTTGATATGCTTATTAAGGAAAAGGACAGGCTTATTTTCTGGAGATAAAAAGACATGTTTCTGCTTTAATAGGCATCATCAGCAGAACAATTGTTCAAATCAATCACACTGACAAGGAAAAGAGCATTTGAAATGAAATAGATTTACAAAGCTCAAACATGTCTTTGACCACATTCCAAACCAAAATACCACCCAAATGATAGGAAGAGCTTCACTCACCAACACACCACAACCACTAGCTTACAGATTCATTGTTACCTCCCTCTTTCTGCCTTCTTTTATTACTTGTTTGGTCATACTAACTTGCATGCCGCCTCTTCCACTTGTCTTTTCTCCTCTTAGCATTCCAGCAATGTCTCATCTATTCACAATACTAAAAATGTTGCCAAATAATTCCTCCCCTGCTCAAGTGTCAACTACAGATATTGAAACTGAACATAAGCTGTCCTGCAAAAAATCATGGACATTGTTCTTAGCTGAGTAGCCCATAAAATGAAAACCTCTCACCCTAATGGGCATGAGCTTGTTTTTCAAAGACTACTAAGATTTTACTCAATTTTCAATGAAATGGGCATTAATTCTTAAAATATTTGGGTTTTCAAAGATCTGGAGCATTTATAGAATAAAGTTTAAGATTTTAGTGTCAAAATCAATCTTATTTCATTTTTGTTATTTAGGAAGGGCATCCAGCCATAGAAACACTGCCAGATCTGACTGGGCCTGATGAAGCCTTCCGGCTTCACAGACCCCAGTTGAACCGTCCAACCCATGCTAGCATGGAAAACGGACGCTAAATGATGATGATGATGTCAGTCCTTTGGAATTTCTCAAACTCACAGCAAAGACAAACTGGTACACTTTAATATATATGCCAAAAAGAACAGAAAAGACAAATAAAAAAAAACAAATTTAGAGCATGTTTCAAATTACTTTGAATTGAAGAACCTACAAGCCTTATTCCAAATACCAACTATCGTATTAACAAGAGTTACAAAAGTACTGAAATCATTAAGATCTAATTTGAAAATGAACTGAAAGACATAAACTGTATTATTAATAGGGAGTGTAACAAAGTAAAAATACACCAATTCTTTCCATTTTAATTAAGACTACCTAAAATGTCATCTCTCAACAATGTGACAATATACTTTAACATTTATAGAAATTAAGTTAACATAATTTGTTACCACCATCTCTAATTTTTGTCCATCTACTCCCATCCATTCATATAATGTAGGGTAACCACATTTCTCTTCTATAGCAAGACACTTGTGCTTGTCCCTCTATCCTTTAGCCTCCAAACACCTCATATAAAACCAATATCCCACTCTCAAATACTCTTGCCTCATTTAGTAGAGGGGGCTTTGGCAATCCCACTAATGCTGGTGGAATGGCAAAAGCACCCAGTACACACAGTAAAAAGGTTAGCATTAACAAGGGCATTTATAGTAGAAACCATGACATAAGAGTTCACTGTGGCCCTGGGGCTTGGCAAACCCTGTCAAACAATCCAACTTGTGCCATCATGGAAAGCAGTTGTATGATGATGATCATCATCATCATTATCATTATCACAATGAAGATGATATATTTCACTGTTAGCACTTACTGACATTTACTTTCCTCCCACCCCACTTCTTGCAGAAATTACACTCTTCGATGTCTAAATTTACCAAACATTTTTGTTAGTATTTTCTACAATCAAAAAAATGCAACCTACACATAATTGTAATTGATAAGATAATAAAGAAAAAACATATGCAGAATGCATTAATATATAATTTACAACCCCAACTTAATAACTGAATTAGACAAACCGACTTCAACATAAAATCCAACTGCCTGCTGAACTTAAAAGAAATACAATATCAAGAAACTAAAAAAAAAAAAAAAAAATTAAAAAAAAAACAAATTTAGAGCATGTTTCAAATTACTTTGAATTGAAGAACCTACAAGCCTTATTCCAAATACCAACTATCGTATTAACAAGAGTTACAAAAGTACTGAAATCATTAAGATCTAATTTGAAAATGAACTGAAAGACATAAACTGTATTATTAATAGGGAGTGTAACAAAGTAAAAATACACCAATTCTTTCCATTTTAATTAAGACTACCTAAAATGTCATCTCTCAACAATGTGACAATATACTTTAACATTTATAGAAATTAAGTTAACATAATTTGTTACCACCATCTCTAATTTTTGTCCATCTACTCCCATCCATTCATATAATGTAGGGTAACCACATTTCTCTTCTATAGCAAGACACTTGTGCTTGTCCCTCTATCCTTTAGCCTCCAAACACCTCATATAAAACCAATATCCCACTCTCAAATACTCTTGCCTCATTTAGTAGAGGGGGCTTTGGCAATCCCACTAATGCTGGTGGAATGGCAAAAGCACCCAGTACACACAGTAAAAAGGTTAGCATTAACAAGGGCATTTATAGTAGAAACCATGACATAAGAGTTCACTGTGGCCCTGGGGCTTGGCAAACCCTGTCAAACAATCCAACTTGTGCCATCATGGAAAGCAGTTGTATGATGATGATCATCATCATCATTATCATTATCACAATGAAGATGATATATTTCACTGTTAGCACTTACTGACATTTACTTTCCTCCCACCCCACTTCTTGCAGAAATTACACTCTTCGATGTCTAAATTTACCAAACATTTTTGTTAGTATTTTCTACAATCAAAAAAATGCAACCTACACATAATTGTAATTGATAAGATAATAAAGAAAAAACATATGCAGAATGCATTAATATATAATTTACAACCCCAACTTAATAACTGAATTAGACAAACCGACTTCAACATAAAATCCAACTGCCTGCTGAACTTAAAAGAAATACAATATCAAGAAACTAAAAAAAAAAAATTAAAAAAAAAACAAAAACAGACCAAATGAAGAAAAAGCTATTGAAAAATATATCTACATCCATCCTAATCTATGAAAAACAAAGAAATCGCCATAGAAACCAAATAACAACATCAGAAGTTTAATGTCATTCAAATATTGCAATATAAACCTTAATTTTTAAGTAATAGACCCACAGAACAAATAAACATTGTTAATCTCCATGCAGAGATTAAAAAAAAACGTAATCGATAGGACACAGCATTTAAAATATCCAAACATCCACAGAATTATTGTACTCACTCACACCAGTTATAAACAAGAATATCCCAGGTGCAGACATGTCTGCGTGCTTTGTGACCATGTGGTTTCAGGTTCAGTCCCACTGTAAGGTACTTTGGGAAAGTATATTCTACTAGAGCTTCAGTCCAATTAATGTCTTGTAAATGAATTTGGTTAACGAAAACTGTGTGGAAGCCTATTGTGTGTGAGTGTGTGTGTGTGTCTATATATGTGTGTGTGTGTACATACATGTTTATCTCCCACCCCTACTACTCGACAACCAGTGTTGGTTTGTTTATGTCCTGATAACTTAGCAGTTTGGCAAAAGAGACCAATAGAATAAGTACCAGACTTCGAAAAGATGAGTACTGGGTTTGATCAATTCAGCTAAAACCTTTCAAATGGGTTCCCCAGCATGGCCACAGTCTAATGACCAAAACAAGAGGAAAGGTAAAAGATAAATTCTAGAGTACGGCAATTAGGAATAAATAGTTATATTTTACAAACCAAACAAAATCCAGCTGTAGCATGATCTTGCAGACTCCTTACAGAAGGCCACAATTACTGGACAAAATGCTTAGCAACATTTTGTCTGTCTTTGCATTCTAAGTTCAATTTCTACCTAGGTTGACTTTGCCTTTCACCCTTTCAGGATTGATAAAATAAGTACCAGTTGAGCACTGGGAGTTGATGTAATCAAGGCTCTAGGGTAAGAATATAGATTAAAAAAAAAAAAAAAACTGCACTACTCTGCCAAGCCAGTGTAACTGAGTAGGTTCATCCAACCAGTGTGATCTCAAGCTCAAATTCATGTCCTCCACATCAGAGCATGGTTGATGGAGAGAACATGCAGAGGTCTTCATCCTGCAGTGGACGGAACATGGGCAATCCAATCCAATCCAATCCACTTAATACCCTACAAGAAATCACTAAATGTTAGTTAGTTAACAACCTCTCAAGAAACAACTATACACAACCACAATTACATTCACACGATATCAGGTTCAGTCCTACTATATGGCACCTTGAGCAAATGTCTTCTACTACAGCTTCAGGCAAACCAATGCTTCATGAATAAATTTGGTAGAAAGAAACTTGTGGAAGCCTATCATGTATGTGTGTATGTGTTCCCTCCACCACTTGACAACCAGTGTTGGTTTGTTTATGTCCCCGTAACTTAGCAATTCAGCAAACAAGACTAACAGAAGTACCAGATTAAAAATAAATATTGGGGGATCAATCCATTCAACTCAAACCCTTCAAGGAAGTACCCCGGCATGGCTGCAGTCCAATGACTGAACCAAGTAAAATGAAAAATAAAAAGACCAAAGAACACCTAAAAGCCATCAGCTGTGCAGTCACCCAGAAATGTGAAAAGCTTTTAGAGAAAGTACAAGGCCCACAAAAAAAACCATAATGACCTATATGTAGATTGTGGCCCACCTGTTACCTTGTTCCAACTTGATCAAACACTGCAGAATACTACCTCTTATCTGAAATACACATATACCAAAGAAGTTATAATAATTGTTTTATTCAGTTCAGACTCTATGTTAGTTTAATTGTGGCTAATCAACATTTTGTCTCCAGACATTGGAAGTCATCATCATTGTTTGACCGTGGTCGAGACAAAGGAATTTACCTTGCTACGCCAGACTTCACGGTCCATCATGGCATTACGGAGGTCCTGTTGCTGGATGCCTGTATCCCTGGAGATTACATCAGGGTAGGAGAGTGTGCGCCCTCTGGTATTGCGAGTAGATGGCTTCCAGAGGAGAAGAGTAGAAATTGCCTCGTTTTCAGCTCTACAACAATGTCCAGCAAACTGGACTCTCCTACCTTTCACAAGAGATGACACAGGTGGTAGAAGACACTTGTCCAAGGTGCCACGCAGTGGGACTGAACCCAGAACCATATGGTTGGCAAGCAAGCTACTTACCACACAGCCACTCCTGCGCCATGGTCAGTGTTTTCTGTGATGTTTGGTTCTATTGGTAAGTAGCTTGCTTGCCAACCACATGGTTCTGGGTTCAGTCCCACTGCGTGGCACCTTGGACAAGTGTCTTCTATTATAGCCTCGGGCCGACCAAAGCCTTGTAAGGGGATTTGGTAGATGGAAACTGAAAGAAGCTCATTATATGTGTGTGTGTGTATACGTTTGTGTGTGTTTGTCCCCCAACATCGCTTGACAACCGATGCTGGTGTGTTTACGTCCCCATAACTTAGCAGTTCAGCAAAAGAGAACGATAGAATAAGTCCTGGGGTCAATGTCTTTGATAAAGGCGGTGCTCCAGCATGACCACAGTCAAATGACTGAAACAAGTAAAAGAGTAAAGAGTAAAAGAGTATATAAAAATATCCAGGACAACAAATTGTATGCTTTGTGACCTAAGTTAATACACTGTACACCAAACAAATAATCGTTGCATAACTAAGTAAGTCTTATATCATTGCTATGCTTCAGTTGACCGAGTGTCACACACCAGAGTTGAATGAACAAGTAGACATTACACATTCTTTCCAGGCACAGCTGTGTGCTAAGAAGTTTACTTCCTAATCACACGGTTCTCTGTTCAGTCCTACTGCATGGCACCTTAGGCAAGTAGCTAACCCTCATTTGTCTTCTCGACATTAGGAGCTGTCATGCACAGATTGAACCAACCTTCACTGAAAACACCGACCTTGTGAGTGGACTTGGTAGACGGAAACTGGAAGAAGCCTATCACGTGTGTATGTGTGTGTATAAATACATGTGTGTGTGCACACGTGCGTATACATATCTTTGTGTCTTTATGTCTGTGTTAGCCCCCCCCCGCCCACCACCTGACAACTGGTGTTGGTGTGTTTATGTCCCCATAGCTTAGTGGTTCAGCAAAAGAAAAAGTAACAGGTTTAAAAAAAAAAAAACGAATAAGTACAAGGGGTGATTCATTTGACTTCAAATTCTTTAAGACACCTCAGCATAGCTGCAGTCAAAAGACTGAAACAAGTACAAATAAATATATATATATATATATAAAAGATTGGTATGCTATTTGAACAAATGGCGGAAATTAGAAAGCATTTCATATTTTGAATTTCAATTTGAATGAAATAAAAACACAGGATGTGTTGGGGGTGGGTGCTCTTCCCAACCCCTACTCATCACCTTCACTCGCCTACCTTCCATCTGACTCATAGTTTATCATGGACATACCCCTCCACCACCTAGACCCATGTTCATCATTCAACATATACACACACTCCAACCCCATTTTTCCCTATCCTTCACTCTCTCTTATTATACTCTTGCTGTCTCTTTCCAGCCTTCATTCCTGTTCTTCCACTCTTGTATACAGTGTGAGCAACCATGTATCTCTTCTACAGCAAGAAACCTGTTCTGGGCCCTTCTATCATATACTAACCTTTCATCACCTCGCACAGTGGTTCTCAACCATTCTTTTCCTATGGACCCCTTTGGTTCCCATCTTCTGAGCCACCATAGCCATTCGTTGTATATAGAAAAAAATAAGATATATTTTATATTATATTTTATATTTTATCTAGTTTCAGCTCACGAGCTGTGGCCATGCTGGGGCACCACCATTCTGTATTTTCATAATTAAGTATTAAGAATTATTGAAAAAAACTTAGAATATTTGGTGTATTGTAGAAGTATAACCAATTTATTGCACATAAATTTTAGCAGTAAAATCTTATACAGACCCTCAAGAGATATGTGGACCCTGGTTGAGAATCACTGATCTAGTATAAAACTTCCTTGTTCTCCCCTGTGGTCCCACTCAGTTGAGGAGATTTTGCTTTTGAGAGCTACATGGTGACCTCACCAGTGCTGGTGCCATGGGAAAAAAAGCTCGCAGTAAGCTATATTAAGTGGTTAGCATTAGAAATGGCATCTAGCTGTAGAAATCATGCTAAAGCTGGAATTGGAGCATAATGCAATTCTCTGAGCCCTTGGATCCTGTCAAACCATTCAACCCAGGCAAGCATGGAACATGGCTGATGATACACATACACATGTATAAACACATACACACACGTATGTATATGTACATACTCACACACATAAAGATGCATTTACACACACACGCATACAAACAGATAATTTTATCATAATCATTGTTACTTTTCTTTTTATTCAATATTTAAAAACTAGTTTTATAGAAACTTCTTTCAAATACATTTTCAGGCATTAACCTGTGTAGGTTGAACTATGTAAAATGTCAGAGTAAGAAACCGAACTATTTCTTGCAATGCACACCAATACACACATCTAAAGCAAAATTTTTTGAAGAACAGTTAAAATACTATTGTGGATCCCAAATTTATCATTTTGTCGTGTGGACCCCACAAAATCTTATATAGACCTTCAGGGCCCATATGGACCCCAGTTGAAAACCACTGATTAAACCCTTTTACTGCAGAAATCAGTTTTATATAACAATCTATCTTTTACTGAGGAATGTCATGTTTGAAACTATTTTTTGTTGAGATGTGTCAAGTTTATTGAGCCAATAACATGAAGAAAATACCAATTCTATTTTTTTGGTGGATACTTAATATCATTACTGGAATCATCATCATCATCGTTTAACGTCTGCTTTCCATGCTAGCATGGGTTGGACGATTGGACTGAGGTCTGGCAAACCATATGGCTGCACCAGACTCCAATCAGATCTGGCAGAGTTTCTACAGTTGGATGCCCTTCCTAACGAATGACTATGAATTTTAATTCTGCACTTAAAGGGTTAAAAAGAATTTCAACATTACACTACATCTGATTACTACATTTATTTCGAAAGACCTCTCAAGTAGGTATCTCACCTAAAAATACCAATGGTGTTAAAACTAGAAATTAATCCAAGAACAAAACCAGTAGAAAAACAATGCTGTACTGTAGACCCCCTTCCTTCTACAATCATTTAGAAAGAAAGACAACAAAATGTTGATAGTGACTGCAGAACACTTAATTGCTGTAATAAAGAATTCACTCAAAGATGGTGTATGTTACAATATGGCACCTTCCAAAAAAAGATCAGCTGATCAAAATAAAGGTTAATGGTTTGATCAATCTTTTTGTACTACACTGTAGGTGGTATATTGCCTGTCTGACAGGTCATAAGATAAAACAGCATCTACACTCAAGTGGTGGTGGCGATGGTGGCAGCAATGGGGAAGCTGGTAGGGGGATGCTGCTTAGATTTTGCAGGAGATTTAAGCCATATCAAATAAAATAATGCAAAAAATGTATCAAGATAGTGTAACCTAAATCAGAATCTATCTCAGAAGATAAAATGAAGATATTCAGATTTAAGTCTAGATGATGATGATGGTGGTGGTGGTGGTGAGGCTATCAGAGCTAGAAGACATGCTAAAAACTAGAGACTTGTTCAATAGCAATAAACTAAATGGTGAAGGAACAAGTATCAGTTTGTTGATCTGAACAGAAATAATCTCTAAACTATTACCTTTCTGTGTTACAGGCATATTATATGACAGACAGCAACCCATGCAAGCATATAGAAAGTGAATATTGGTAACAAATTTTGGCACAAGGCCAGCAATTTCAGAGGGGGGAGCTAAGTTGATCACATCAACACAAGAGCTCAACTGGTCCTTATTTCATTGACCCTGAAGGGATGAAAGACAAAGTAGACCTCAGTGGAATTTGAACTCAGAATGTAAAGAGTGACGAAACGCTGCTGAGCATTTTGCCTGGCATGCTAACGATTCTGCCAACTTGCCACCACAGGAAAAAAATTAATATGAAAATGTTGACGGTGGTAGTGTTGATGGTGTAGGGGCACACGTGTGCACACACATCTGTATTAGTTTACATTTGCACTTTTCTGAATATTTGTAAGGTTCAAGCAGTGACAATAACATTTCGTTCATCAACAATCATTTTGAAGAAATACCCTTACTTGAAATACAGGTAAGGGTTAGCAACAGGAAATGACATCCAGCTGTAAAGCAAGCCCTCAATAATACACTTGTCTGACTTATGCTAGCAGGAGAAAACAAGTGTAAGCAAAAAGGGAAAAAAACAATATTCCCTCCACCTACAGAGTGGGACTTTTGGGGCTCAATGATAGTGTGCAGCATTCAAACTTTCATGTAGTTTAAGAAGCATTCAATTGTAAACTAGAACAAGCAACAATATTGTGACGTGTGTGGCACCAATACAGCATTGGGTGGTCATACACCCATACAACCGTCATCAACCAGGAGAATTCATCTATGAAGCAATTGCCCCAGCTCTCCTTCAGGCGAAAACGATGTGGTGGACAACAAAAAACCTGGCTGACGACAGTCAAGGCTGATCTGGAACCCAACCTAAGCCCCCATATCTACGGCATTCACCACTGGAATAAGGAGTGGTTGGAGATCACGCATTCATTAGCCTCAAATCGCCAGGTCTGGTTGGCGTTTGTGAGAGATGCAGCATTGAGGATGAATGAAGTCAGCTCAACCCACCCCGGGTGGATGCTGTCTCAAGACAAGAAGAAGACATACAACTTAGAAGGGACATGTGTGTGCACATGTATGTGTGCGTACATATATGTGTGTATGTGTCTGAGTGCATGTTGCCTTGTGTTTCAGTCACCTGACTGCAGCCATGCTGGGGCACAAGCTTGAAGGGTTTAGTCAAACAAATCAATCCCAGAACTTATTTTTGAGTTTGGTATTTATTCTACCAGCTTCTATAAGTTAATAAACCAACACCGGTCAAGAGGTGGTGGGGAACACACACACACACACACAACAAGCTTTAATTAGTTTCTTTTGACCAAATCCACTCACAAGGCTATAGTAGACGACACTCGCCGAAGGTGCCACACAGTGGGACTGAATATAAGCCAACATGGTTGGAAAACATGCTTCTTAACCACACAGCCACATGAGCACCTATATTGGAAAATTATGAGAAAATGTAGAGAATAATGCTCACAACAGTACATAGCAAACCCATAATTCTTGAGAGAGAGAGAGAGAGAGTGTGTGTGCAACTTCCCTGATAATCTCCAAAGGAATGGGGAAAGTACACAGCTGTCACCTCAATGCAACTAATGAAACACAAAGTTAAATTAAATACGAGAGTCCTTAACTGTGTACAATAAATGTTAACATGGCATTTGCATATGGACGTTTTGGTTCCAAAAATTAACTGTTTTGAGTCATAACCAAATTGTGTCTAACTACAATGAACATCTTACAACCAACCTTAAGTGAAAACTGAAAGTTTTGAAGTATATTCCAACAATCATAAGTGAAAGAAAGCTACAAGAAAAAAAACATTTTAAGATGACTTTTGGTAAATACCACTGTAAAGAGTAAAAGATCAGAATATCTTATGTCAGAAACACTCACTGAATTCCCATTGCCATTTAAAACATTTTTCTTTCTCTTCAGCCGATAGTTAATATGTCAAAAGTCCTATCAAATTAAATTAGTATACCAACTTATTAATTGAAATATCTCACCGATTTAATTATGGTGTGTAATTATTTAATAATTTACAAATAAAATTTCAATGAATGAATGTCTTTTTTTCCCCCACCCCTTCCATCCAAGTAAAACAAGCAAATATCTAAGACCAAAAATAAAAACCTGGACATGACTGTGTGGTTTCGGGTTCAGTCCCACTGTACAGCACTTTGGGCAAGTATTTTCTACTATAATCCCAGGCCAATCAATGCCTTGTGAGTGGGTTTGGTAGATAGAAAGAGTTTGGAAGCTCATCATGTGTGTGTGTATGAGAGGGGGAGGAACAGAGGGAGAATGCGTGTGCATTTGAGGGTGAAGGAAGGGAGGGAGAATGTGTGCGTGTTTGTTCCCCATCAACACTTGGCAGCTGGTATTGGTTTGTTTATGTTCATATAACTCATCAGTTGAGCTAATAAGGCTGATAGAATAAATACCAGACTTAAAATAATGATGTCAATCAATTCAACTAAAACCCCTTCAAGACAGGGCTCCAGCATGGCTGAAACAAGTAAAAAATAAAAGATACTGAACATCAGTTACACCAGTAATTTTTCAAATGAGATAATAAACGCCCTTTGGAAGCCTTTTAGAAAATTAGGGAGGAAGAGGAAGAGAGTAGGCATGGTAAAGTGTTGTGAGGTGTGGTTCAGAAGTCTTGTCAAGAAATAATGAGACAGTACTTGGAAGTCCAAGTTCATGGATTTTATAAGTACACACTATTTCATTAAGAATAAAGGACAAACTACTTAATTTAAACCAGATTTGAATCTTCATTTCTAAGCTTTACATTGAAGATAAAAGATGTTGGGTAGCACCAAAAAAAAAAAAGGAAAGAAAGAAGAGAGGAAGAAGAAAAAAAACAAACCTTCTTGTAAATACAATACAGAATGCTGAACTTTAACTAGATTTGATCTTTCATGCTATGCTTTAATTAAATAGATAATATTTACATTAAACAAATAAATACCTTTCCCAAAAAGAAAAAATAACTGTTTTTATTATTCTACTTAAGAGTAAGAAAAGAATGATGATAAGCAAGAGATAAAAAATACTATATATATATTAAAAATCTTAATTTAGAAGAGTTATTTCATAAAAAAAAAAAGTTTTATACATTAAGATCCACATTTGGGAGATTTGATGATTTAAGATTTTATATGTTCCAAAAGGGACAAAAACAGTTGAGGGATACCAATTTAAGCAATTCCATATATCTACATCTAATCAATCCTGGATTATTTTTTTTCATAAGAATTAATATTCTCCTCTGATCTAAGCAATTCATGCTGTCTTCTAAGTGTCAAGTAAACATATTAAACAAACTTTTTAAATCATTATAGATTCTCTACTTAAAGTGAGTAGGTTTTACTATCACATAAGAGTATAACACCATGCTTCTTAGTCCACAAATAGTGCTTGCCTTTTGTGGTAGGGGGGGACCATTACAGATTATTCAAAATAAGTACACACAAATTATGATGATGATGATGATGAACTAATTGGACTTACTTAAGAAGTACTCACTTAGGGAAGAGAATTAAAACATCTAGATATACAAAATGAAGTATCTAATAAAACAAAAATGTAACAATAAGCCACTTAAATGAGGCTTGTTGAGAAACCTTTTCAGACAGACAGCCACTTCAGAAAAGGGAATTTAATCATATGTCAATAGTGTAAACTGTAACCAAAAGGTTAGACCTATGTAATTCAAGGTCAGCCCAACCATTCAGTCATATGGGTCAAATACTACAAATCCTTAACTCTCTAGAAACTCTCAAATTCAGAAGTGAATTTCAGAGAATTTGAGATGGATAGCTCAGTCAGTATTATCTGAGAGTCTAACACTAGGTTACTACCTATCTTAACAATTTCCAGCATCTTCACAATGACCAGCTACAATAATACAGAGACGTTTCTCAAAGAAACAAAAACTTATCAGCCATCTGTTTTCAATGCTAAAATTTCAAGAGAGAAACAATCATGGCACACATCTTACAAAACCCAAGCCTCACCCTGAACAATGTTCTCCTAGATCATCAAAGCACAACTTTTTTTTTTAGGTCAAGTCCTCTCCTTATAAATTTCTCCAAAACTAATTATCTGGATTTGGAGATTCTTCACTGACCAAACTATTTCAGTTAATATTGTCAGTATTTTCTCTCAAAGTTAATCCCATAAATGTTGGTGCCCTTCCAAATAATTAATTTTCTCTGATTAGCCTTCTCTTTATCAATACTTACATTTCAATCACTAGTCACATTATCCATTTTTCTCCCAATAATGCCTCATTAGCCTTTCAACTTCATGCTCTGCCTATTGCTAACATCAAAAGCTCCTGCTGGTGTTTGACCATAAAAACCAGAACCCTTAATCTTCAGTCTAGTAACACTTAAGTAACATCTAGTAATAGTGTTATAATCCTTTCTACTTTAGGCAAAAGGTCTGAAATTTTGGGGGTGGAGGCTAGTCAATTGCATTTAGCCCAGGGCTCAACTGGTTACTCATTTCATCAACCCCAAAAGTGGCATTCAAACTCAGAACATGAAGACAGACAAAGTTCCATGAAGCATTTTGTCCAGCACAGTAACAACTCTGCCAGCTAACCATCTTCTAGCAACAGTACAAAGGCTATTTATTTCAATAAAGAGCTACACCAAACATCATATTCCTTAACCTTTTTAATACCAATCTGTGTGAGACTGCATTTCGTTCTATGAAAGTAACCTACATTAAAACTCTCCAGCAAAATTTCATGCTAATTTGTTTCAAAAATCAGTTTAACAATGACAAAATTATTTTACCACATCCCTCGTTATTTTCAAAATTAACTGAAATAAAAGCAGTCTTTCAGCAAAAGTATGAAAACAAGAGAGTTAAAATACCTTCTCATTTGAAGAAAATTCAAGTGTAGCCAACATATATTATGAATCTTCATTGGCTTATTGTGAAAGTGTTCATAACTTAACCAAAAAAAATTATATTCTCATGAAGTATTCTAATATTCTTATGAAATATTCTAAGTGGTTATCAGCTCTGCAGAATGAAATTCTGATTCTTAAGCAAAATTTGAACACCACCTTGAAACATTTTGAACCCCACAAGCCCTTTACCTAATCAAGAAATCCTTTAATACTGACAAATTTACACTTTATTCAGTTATCCACACATAACATAACTAATATCACTGCTTCTTGTTATTAGCATTCTCATGCTTGAAGTTACTGAATATACATACATATCATTTCGCTACTCTACATTTATCTTTTATTTTTTTACTTGTTTCAGCCACTGGACTGTGGCCATGCCGGGGCACTGCCTTGAAGGGTTTTTGTCAAACAAATCAACCCAAGTACTTATTTTTTTTAAAGCCTGATACTTATTCTTTTGCTCTCTTTGGCCAAAAAACTAAGTTACAAGGACATAAACAAACCAACACTGGCTGTCAAGCAGTGAGTGAGGGTAACATAGACACACACACACACAATGGGCTTCTACACAACTTCCATCAACCAAATTCATTCACAAGGCATTGGTCAGTCCGAGGTATAGCAGAAGACACTTGCTTAAAGTGCCATGAAGTGGGACTGAACCCAAAACCATGTGGCTGCAAAATAAGTTTCTTAACAACATAGCAATGCCAGTGCATATGCATCCAACCTCCATCACCACCACTTTTTTAGCTAGATCCTTCACCAAATATCATTTATAATCTATATTTCAAACAACCACCTTTCTATGGAACTAACATCAATACTGTTTCCACCAAATACTAAATTACAAATATCACCTAACACTGCTACTCTTTTACATTTTCCTATCAAAGAGCAATCAGTCACACAAGCCATGAGTCTTTCTCAGCTTAAATGAACATTATTAGTATATCTCTAGCTCTCAACAGGAACCACTAATAATACAGGATGCAATATTCTCCTACACATACACATGACCTTTAGTAATAACAACCAGGCTAAGAAAACCTGCAGCTGGCACTCCGGTTCCTACTGCACTCATTCACACAGACATTTACTTGGAATAAATACCTGATTACAAAATACTCCTAAACACCCTTTCATAGGGCTTAATTCTATGAAAATACGGAACATTATCCATTTTCTAAGAAACAATATTGCCACTTGTGAACACTAACATCGTTGTTGGTTATACGTTTTTATTGGGCGAGCTTTATATAAGGCGGCGAGCTGGCAGAAATGTTAGTGCGCCGGGCGAAATGCTTAGCGGAATTCCATCTGCCGTTACATTCTGAGTTCAAATTCCACCGAGGTCAACTTTGCCTTTCATCCTTTCGGAATCGATTTAATCCCTTTGTCTGTCCTTGTTTGTGCCCTCTGTGTTTAGCCCCTTGTGGGCAATAAAGAAATATATGTTTTTATTGGGCTAATCCCCAAAGTTTTACTGCCCTTCTGATGCCAAGAGTGACACGGGACTGTTGCTGGGGGGGGGGAGTTCCGGTGGGGGTGTCTCAATGACTTTATTCTCCTTTGCTGATACACAGCAGTAACACACACACACACAATCAGCTTCCACACAGTTTCTACCTACTAAATTTTACTCATAAGCTATTGGTCAACCTGAGGTGTAGTAGAAGGCATTGCCCAGGTGCAGCACAGTGGAGTCAAACACAGAATCATGTGGTCACAAATAGAATCTCTTAATCACGTAGGTATGCCTTGAGAAAGAACAATATGTTAACACACTATACAGCAACAAAGATTGAGTCACATTATATGAAAATTTAAAAAATCACTCTGAAAAGCTACCCAGGAAATATAGAGTATCAACTAAAAGGGGATCCTATAAATAGGTCAAGAGCAAACTGTGACTCACAGGACTTCATGAATGGTATGCCTAATGAAAAATTACCTTGAATTTCTTGTAATAGTGCAGCCCCCCTGATGATGCACCATGTCTGACGCAGCCCACTTCTCAAAAAAGGTCACTTGTACCTGTTCTATATGGTTGCACAACCTGCTAGAAATATCAACTAAATTCCTTAAATCACATCTTCCAATCTTACAAAAAATAAAGGAAAATACATTGATATATGAGAAATGAGAATGTTACAACTATAACACTTTTGATCATAGGCCTGGTTGGGCAGAGTTGACTTGAGGTTAAATAACAATAAATTTTAAAGCAAGACTACAAATACCTTCTACAGACTCAACTAATTCACATGCACTATAGCAGTGATTTTTTCTCAACCTTTTTAATACCTGGACCAGATCCAAAACTTGGCTTTTTATTAGGGGGATAGCCCCACCACCATCACTACTACCAAAAAGTGAAAAGCAACTCAAAGAAAAATTAATTATATTTAAAGAGAGAAGACTGCCAGAAGGATGCTTGAGGGTTGCATTCTGCCCTGGATGCAACAATTGAGAACTGCCACTCTATAACATGTTACGTAATTTTCCTCAAACTATCAAAACCCTTACCTCAGCACATGTAACATTAGAATGAACATTATGCTAAATTTGAAGAAGCACTAAGGCACAGTATTAACTCACTTTTTATTCATATTGTTCTTGAATTTAGAACTAAAGAACCACAGAATCAACAAAAGAGCAGAGGAACTGCAGTGATCATAGACAACTGAGCTAAGATCAACAGATTTCAAAACAACATTTTGGTTTCTAGCTCAGAAAGAATTAGCTCAGAACATTTACAATATAAGGCAGTGCGGCTTAAAGAAACACACAAACAGTTCAAATAAATTAACAGTAGAGCCAATACTTTTGATGTACTTTGTTCAATGGTGCATCTAGCAGTATATACAACATATAACCAAATATTCATACTTTTATGATAGTGTTTATCAAAAGCTTTTATCTGTGTAATTTAATCAGTAGTCATTGAGTGGTTATAATTTTGTTCCACCCATGTATAATCAACTAGTGATTTCATTGCTATGATAACACTATCAGAAGAATAAAGATTAGAGACGAAGAAAGGGTCAAAAGGGTAAGAGAAAATCACAGAACAGCATTTAAAGAAAATTGAATGCAGTAATGTCATTAGCAAATGAGACTGGATGTGATGTTGATCAGGCAGGTTCAAGCTAAAGCATGTGATCCAGTTAGTCCACTGCAATCAGCCACTCAACTGATCTCTTCCTGAAGATCAACCAGTGCAACTCTTATTGACTTGGTGCATACAACATATACAAACAATGCTTCAAAAGAACAGTAATGGTTGAACATGTAGCTTTTTTTATATCCTGAACACACATTTAGTCTTGATACAATTCTCTCAACTAGACCATTAAAAAGATTATGAACAGTTTACTCAAACAGATTAAGAGCATGTTCAGTTCTTACCAAGCTGCTCTTATTTTGTCTCACTCTTTTATGGTTAACTGGGAATATCCGATCTTGAATTCAAAAAGAAAAAGAACATCTAGTTAGAGAACCCTTGTTCTAATCAAATATGCTCTGAATCCTAAGCTATACGAGCAGAACAAACCAGCAAGCAGTTTAAAGTATAACTAGTGATGAAGTTTTGACACAGTATGCTTAATTCCCAAATGCAACAATCTGATAAGTTCTTACTGGCTTAAAAGTTGGAATTTGTTCCTAATCCAAATCCAACAAACAGGTTCAACACAGAATATTCAAATCTAAAACTTAGCAAAATAATCTTTAATCAGATGCAAATCACTGGATTTGCAAAGTAATGCATATAAATACATAATTTTAAAAAAATAATAAGAGGCATGGCTGTGTGTGGTAAGAAGCTTGCTTCCCAACCACATGGTTCCGGGTTCAATCCCACTACATGGCACCTTGGGAAAGTGATTCTACTACAGCCACAGGCCGACCAAAACCATGTGAGTGGATTTGGTAGACAAACTGAAAGAAGCCCATTGGATGGATGGATATGTATGTATGTATATGTTTGTATGTCTGTATTTGTCCCCCTACCATCACTTGACAACCGACGTTGGTGTGTTTACATCCCTGTAACTTAGTGGTTCAGCAAAAGATACTGATAGAATAAGTCCAGAGGCCAATTAGTTCAACTAAAGGTGGTGCTCCAGCATGGCCATATTCAAATGACTGAAACAAGTAAAAAAAATAAAGAGATTTAAATGAAGAGTCTCTTTATGAAGGATAATTGTAAGTTCATTTTGTAGGTTAGTAGTTTAGTTCAAATTCAGTTCTGACCCTCTCTCCAAATTGATCAAAAACAAATTTGTGATAACAGTGGGACATAGAGGACAAAAATAGACAATATTGAGCATACTGAATTTCTGAGTCACTGATTAACATTGAAACATTCCTCCCACAGACTAAGCGTTCTCACAGCATAGATGAAGAACATCCAACAACAACAATCATTTTTTAAAGCTAAAAAATATATGAAGAAAATAGAAATTCTATAAGGAAACCAATGTGAATATATCTAATGTCGGATGAAGAACATCAGCAAATCTTTGATGACAACTACCATCTTAACTGAACTTAACTTTGGATACTAGAATAAGTTTATTTCACTTCATGCTGTGAACAATATATTGAGTTTAACATTTAACTGTTTCAATACCCATTGGAGATCACCTCTAGTTCCAGAAAAACAAAACCTAGCATTTTTAAAGTATCCATATGTAAATTAAAACCATCCATCATAATTTAATGCAAGAATTTTTTATGATAAAAACATTTTCCTTATTATGAAAAGGTAATTTAACTAAGCATCTCTAAGTTCTTGAGTATTTTCAAAATTAATTAAAACAGATATAGACACTGTCATACAAGCAGTGTCTATGAGTTCCAATATTCTGTGAGGACATGTCTGGTCATGGAAAAATATCACCTTACTTGGAAACAGATGAGAGTTGGTAACAGGAAAGGTGTCCACGACAGAATATCTGCCTCAATAAACTCCATTTGACCCATGCACACACAGAAAAGTTGATGTTAAAATAATAATGATGATGATGATCCCATAAGAAGCAAGGTCATAAAAAAAAGGGGGCATGGATAATATAAAATCCATAAAGAATGAATAGAAAATATAAAACAAAGAGGTTCTTTGTCAGCATTGTATAACTAAATTCTATTTTTAATAGAAAGGGATTTTTGAAAGGATTTTTAAAACAATAGAAAAAAAAAATGAGAGTTGGAAGCAAAAATTAAACAAAGAATATGAATTCACACACATAATTTTGTGTAAATTACTTTAACATTTCATAACTAAATTTACTTTTCAATAAAGTATATAGTTCAAATTTAAAACAAAAAACAAGGCAACACCAACGTCCTCTCAATGATTAGTCAGAGATAATTTTTAAAATGAGAATATCTGAAATAAACTCGACTGCTCTCACAACCGAGAATACTAGAAGTGAACCTGACCACTCTCAAAAATTAAGTAAAAAACAGGAAGAATAATCCAGAATCCTTGTCTGGTACCAGATCGATCCCAAAATCTAATCAGTTCATGCCAGTCATGAAGCCAAACATCCCTGAAAGTTTCACCCGAATCCATCCATGAGATATCTTGTCCATGGACAAACAAACAAACACGAATGAAAACAATACCTCTGCCTTTGCTAAGGCCGAGGTAATAAGATTGTTGGTGAAATAGTTTACTATTGTTGAAGCTCATTTTGTTACTTCCAATAATATATTGTTAACAAGTAATAAAAAGATGACCAAGCAGATCAAATATGTTTTTGCTTTAGGGAATACCCTTCCTATTGTAGTACTGAATAATAATTTCACGATTAGCTTGCTATTTTCATGAACAACAAGAAGGAAATTAAGTAATACAGACCTTCACCATATCACTTCCTACTAGCATGCGGATTCAACCAAAATTGTTTTTACATAACCCAGTAACTATGAAATTCTGAATGTTTACTATTAGCGTAATCAAATCCCAACTAACATTTCAAATAAGTCAACTATAATATACTTTAAAACCCATTAAATTCCGTCAGAGATAAGCCTCTGACACTGAAAAATGATTGTCCAATACTTTTTGGCTTTTTTTTTTGTGTCCTTTTTGCTATCGTTTTGTATTTTATTTCTAATCAAAAAAATTAAAAGAGGATGTTTAAATTCCTATAACTGCCAGATTAGTTTATTTGTCATCATTTGTAGATAACGTTGTCATTTAGATGGTTTATACTGCAGTTGTAAGTTACACTCCTTCAATTTTATGCAATGCTTGAATTACATTAGCTAAGATAGATGGCTTCTTTCAACAATGATGTCAAATGTAAAAACTAGATTGCATTCATACATGATAATTTTAACCCTTTTGTTACCACATTTCTTATATCACTTACAACTGATTTGGAAATAATCAAAAATTTGTAAGGGCTTAGAAAAATATCTTCATTATGAAGCCGGCGTTTTTGAAACGGGCCATTTTAATTTAAATATGAATTTTTAAAACAGGATTTTTTTGTATTATAGAACAAGAAGCAGTTTCAGATGAATTCATGTCAAAAGGATTAACTAATTCAATGAAAAAATGAAAATAGATTAGTATAATTTAACCTGAGGCTCTAACCATACTTCGAAAATATAGAATGTCTATAATCAATAGCTGAGACATCATCATCATCATTGTATTAACGTTTACTTTTTCACTTTTGCATAGGCCAGATGGAATTCAAATGTATTAAAAATGACACTGTAAATACCAAATGTCTAGTGAAATGCAGGTATTCTTAGCTAGGAATCTTTACTTTACAATCATCAATGTGGAGAAGGCATCTGACAGAATCCAATACTAGCTTCACCATTACTATAGAGGTGAAGGACTTGAACCAGTTCAAGCTATGTACAAAATAAAGCATAGCTTTAAAAGAAAAAAGATCAGGACTGAAAGTTGCTTTAGAAAGGAATTTCAAATCAAAAGTTGACCAGGGTTTGGTCCTAAGATTTTTTGCTATTCATTGCAGTCCAGGATTAGATGTTCATAAGAACTTGTAGAATTTGAAAGCCTGCTCTTATTACAGAATCAGTCAAGGAGCTACAGAAAGAGTTTCAAACAGAAAAAGAGTGGAGTAGAATAAAAAAAAATTTTTTAATAAAAAAGTCAGCAAAGCAGAGACTAAAGTACTCATCCTTCATAGAGAGCACCATCACCTAGGAAATACCTTTGTTAAATATTTAGGAAGGAGGCTTAAAAAAAAGAAATCAATACTGCATACACAGTGGCAGTGATAGGTACACAACAGATGCAATGGAATCTTTGCCAAAATCAAGAGGAAACCAGTACTTGAGGTGTTCCAGAAATACAGGTGTAATTAGTGCAGAGGCACTTACAAAATGAAGTTCACGGAATGTTCAAACAGCTCACTGAATATGGTAGTTTCTGCTATTCAGGTAATACAGTTAGTGCTGGAGATAACTAGTAAATATTTTGAACTTTAACCAATTGATACCAACCTGCCTGAAACCACACTTGGTTCTTGGTAATATAAACTAAAACCTCCAACCAAAATTTCATGCTAATCTATGTTCTAAACACCAGCTTGATAATGACAAAGTTATTTTAATTCATTCATTTTTTTTCCCAAAATTAATGGAAACAGGGGCAGTTTATTTCATCAGAATATAGTAATAAAAGGGTAAAGAAAGAAATGGGAGAATTTCAGGTAATCTTTGCTTTTCTTGATAACAAACCCATTCAGTCATTTAACCTGATGGAAATAGCAGCCAAGTATCAGATCAGACTCCAGTGTCTAAAAAAAAAATTAACAGGTAATATGACTACATTAGCCAAAGTCTAAAAGCAAAAAGGAATGACCATGACTGAGACATGTTTGAATAAAGGTCTGTTCAATCAGTCAACTGAAGTTTCTTTCTTTGTGTGTGTGTGTGTGTGGGCGGGGATGTATCAAACACTTATCTTTTATCTTTAACTTGTTTCAGACATGAGACGGTAGCCATGCTGGAGCACAACCTTAAAGAATTTTATTTAAATGAATCAACCCCAGTACTTATTATTTTTTAAAACCTGGTATTTACTCTATTGGTCTCCTTCACCAAAGTGCTAGGCTATAGGGGCGTAAACACACCAGCACCGGTTGTCAAGCAACGATGGACACACGGACACACATATACATATATATATATACAACAAACTTTTTTCAGTTTCTGTCTACCAAATCCACTCCCAGCCTGAGGCTGTAGAAGATACTTGCCCAAGTTGCCACACAGTGGGACTGAACCTGGAACTATGTGGTGGAAGCAAACTTCTTACCACACAGCCATGCCTGCACCTTGTTAAAAAAAAAAAGGTTCTACATGATAGTGGAACATGGACATTACATGCAGGAAATTTACACTGATTGGAGGAGAATGTGCCAGGTGTGCATTGATGCACAATGATAAATTCCAAAACATGTAATCAGTGAGGCCTCGCTGATTACATTTATGCTGCATTGAACTTTGAACATTGAACTTTGTGTTGCATCATTTGCAGGATACAAATAATAGGGTCTTCAGTTAGTAATGAGATATATCCTATCAACTCTGTCAAATGCAGCCCCTTCGTCCAGTGGACAATCCAGCAGCTAAATCAAGAAATCATACTTCAGTTAGCTTCTCAGTATTGTTTTAATTTTAATTCAACGATATAGAAAATCAGGCATGTCTATGCCCCAAAATGTGTGTGTGTGAGAGAGAGAGAGAGAGAGAGAGAGAGAGAAAATATAAATATATGCATGTGTTCTTGTCATGCAAGTACTTGGTGACCTCACTAGTGCCATATAAAAAGATCCAGTCCACACTGTAAAGTGGTTGGCATTAGGAAGGGCATCCAGCTGTAGAAACCAGTCCTCTGAGCCACTGGTTTCTGTCTAACTCTCCAACTTAAGCCCACATGGATAAAGGGATGTTACACAATGATGATGGTGTGTGCATATAAATGTATACACATACATCTATGTGTGTATGCATGTTTGTTTGTTTTGTCATTTAATTTGCTGAGTCTGGTAGAAAGGACAGTGACTATGGCCTTTGCACACTTTTCTGGATTGGTGTGATTGATGCCTTTAATGTTACTCTTGAACTTTTGCAAGTCAACATCTGCAATAAAGACATGAACAAAGAGTTTCAGAGGGACACCGTTCAGGAGAGGAAGGACTGAGCATGATGTCTGTGCTTCTGTGTAATGAAATATGGCACTAGATCTGTCCATATTCAACCCTAATACAATCATTACTGTCTCTCCCTCTCACATTACCCCTCCATCACTTATTGCTGTATTTCAATTACTCCTTTTTCTATCAATTTGTCTTTTGCTCACCACACTGTTCATGTTGTTTTTCTATCCAATCTCCTTACCA
Source organism: Octopus sinensis (assembly GCF_006345805.1). Lineage (NCBI taxonomy): Eukaryota > Metazoa > Mollusca > Cephalopoda > Octopoda > Octopodidae > Octopus > Octopus sinensis. The sequence continues at coordinate 18,814,878 of NC_043003.1, forward strand.
ACAACAACCATGTAGCTGCCTATTACTGTCTCTCTTTCTTTACTACTCCCCTCTACCAATCTCTCACCTTTCTAACCCTGTTTCCCTACACCACATTAGAATCTCTCTTTTATCACTTTTTTACTTTAGCTCTCTCCCCATCATCACTCTTAGTTACATTGCTTTGAACACACAGCGACATTACCAAGAAGGGACAAGACATTTCATCTCACCAAGGACAAGGCAATCTCCCTTGTGCTGATACCACAATAAAATACGCCCTGCGAAGTGGTTGGCATTAGGTTGGATAAGATCTCAGAAGGCAATCAATTACACAATGCCAAAACTGGAATATACAAGACATGGTCTTTATCCTGTACAGGAGGAACAGTAACTCTGAATAGGAACTGAAGTGGCTCATGAGGAGGGTCCATCTAAATGATGCCAGCTTATAAAATGACTATGATGTGTAAAATCCATTTTCTTGTCAAATATTTACATCATTTGTTAACATAAATCAATGAAAGATGTAAGTAGACACATTCATGCACATGGATTTACACCAATGTGTAACTTTCACTGACAAAAGATGTAAACATAGTCAAGAAAAAAGATTAAGCAGTGCTTTTAAAATAAACCATGTTGCAATATTTGTACCAAGAGTGCCAACTGGTTACCATTATTTCTATTATATGTAAAATAAATCCATTTTAATACCTCCATCAATGTTATTAGCACATCTGTTTAATTTTACAACCATTTTAATACCTTATCCTCCAACTGTCACTTTTGTGAAAAAAAAAGACCCCAATAAAAAAAAGCAAAACAAAACTTGATGTGCGACAGTGTTTTATAATATTTTCACTGCTTTTTCTGCAGTGCCTTGGAAACTGTTTAAAGGAGATAATTTTTTATTTAGATGAGGCTGGAGATTATCACCATCATCATTTAATGTTCGTGTTCTGTGTTGGCATGGGTTGGACCCCATTGTACTCCAGTATCTGCTTCAGTATGGTTTCTACAGCTGAATGTTCTTCCTAACATCAACCACTCCACAGTAACTTTATGCTAACAGATAAGGAGTAGAGGGGAGAGTAAAGTATGAGAGAAAAGGGCCAGAGCAGGAAAGGTTTCTTGGTGTAAAGTAGTTACAGGACTACTCACATTTTAGTTGAGAGGGTAAGAATTTCCTGAAGTGCAATATGTGAAACCAAGATATTGTTGCTATATTTTCAAATCATTCAATCCATTTTAGTAGCACTAAAAAAATGGACAATGGTGATGACAACAAAGACACAAACATACATATACACACATACTAAGCATTTTTCACCACTACTAATCTCTATTAAATCATGATTTTCTAAACAAAATGGATCACTTACTACAAGCCTGTACAATGCATGTGAAATTTTCAACACAAGTATTTTTTCATTGACCTGCTGGTGTATCACTAATTTTCTAGTCTTAGTAAACTACTTTTGCCATTAATATAACTAACACTAACAATGAAGTAGATGTAATATTTACAACAGGACGGACACGAAGTGTAATATCTTCAACAACATATTACATATCCTCAACAACATATTACATAATTCTTTTAGAGACATAGAAAAAGAGCTTGGTCAAAAAGGTACTGCAAATTTGGATATTGTTGGAGTAATCAATTTGTAGTACCTGGTTTTATTTACTCTTTTTACTCTTTTACTTGTTTCAGTCATTTGACTGTGGCCATGCTAGAGCACTGCCTTTAGTCGAGCAAATCGACCCCAGGACTTATTCTTTGTAAGCCTAGTACTTATTCTATCGGTTTCCTTTGCCGAACTGCTAAGTTACAGGGACGTAAACACACCAGCATCGGTTGTCAAGCGATGGGGGGGGGGCAAACACAGACACACAAACATACATACATATATGTTTCTGTCTACCAAATCCACTCACAAGGCTTTGGTTGGCCCGAGGCTATAGTAGAAGTCACTTGCCCAGGGTGCCACGCAGTGGGACTGAACCCAGAACCATGTGGTTGGTAAGCAGGCTACTTACCACATAGCCACTCCTGTTCTCCTCATGGAATGGAAGTAGCCAAGAATGAAAAAAAAAAAACTTATGGTAGCTATGAAGTTATAACTAAGTGATGAACAACACTTCAACACAATTTCAGAGTCATTTTAATCTACACAGGGGAAATGACAAGTTCCTTAAGACACTGAAGAAGGCTTAATAACCCAGGTAAATTAAAGGTGTTAAAAATTATGAGTCTGCTTCCTTGACTTCACATAGCAAGAACAAAGCCTTGATGAAAATTATCAGGAAAAAAAAAAAATTTGCTTTCTTAAGTTTTATTTAAAGAAATCAAAGTTAATTAAACTCTTGTGGCTCATAGTATTTTTCTCCAAAAATCAACAGTAAATTGCTCCAAAGAATTACACTGAGCTATTACTATATGTGATAGTATTTCTTAAGGATATCTTCTTAAAAACAAATGGAGTCAAATGTAATTAATTGCATGATTCTAAGATCTCAGAAGGCAATCAAGGCTCTTAAGGGCTAATAATAAAATCTCAATGCTATATATACACTAGGTTAGTTTATAAAAATAACATGAAATTTAATGCAAACAAGTTTCAAATTCTATTTATTAATCTCCAAACACACGAATACGTACACAGTGGATGTATATATACATTTGTATGGCCATATATATATACATGCATGTATGCTTGTTTGTTATTTGCTAGTCTAAACAAGCAGGGCTCTTCACATATCTAACATATAATACTAGAAAAATACAAATCTCCTTAATAAAAAAAAAAAACTTATGAAGTATTTTGAGTGATCTATCCTTTCAAGTGCATACCATGGAGCATCAAACAAAACGGATCATCATAACATAGCACAGAATCATGTGAGCTCTCAAGAAAACAGTTTTTCTGCTAGTAGAATGAAAACCTCTGTTTTAGAGCTTTTCTGCCGTTGAGTCTATCAATAATAATAATCCTTTCTATTACAGGTACAAAGCCTGAAATTTAGGAGGAGGAGGAGGAGAGCTAGTTGATTACATCAACCCCTGGTGTGTAACTAGTTCCTATTTCATCAACCCCAAAAGGATGAAAGGCAAAGTTGACCTTGGTGGAATTTGAACTCAGAACATGAATTACCATTAATCATTTTGCTCAGCATGCTAACGATTCTGCCAGCTTGCTGCCTCAATAATAATAAATTGAAGAAATATAACACTGCCATTCAAAAAGTGGTTCTTTTAAATGAATCTTACTTGTATGTATACCATCCTCATTAACACCATAGGTTAGCATTTCCTTTTCCAAGACAACACAGATTAGATGGAATCTTCCAAATAGTAACTGTGTCAATGAGACACAAAATTTTCTAATTTGATCAAATAACTTCTTTCTAAGACTTCTTTAAGCTTCATTTCTAAGTTTCTTTCACTACAAATGCATGATACTTATTCAAACACCTTTTCATAATTGATTTATATATCTCATCCAAACAGGTATAATCTTGTATCTGTACATACCGGCCACTGTGTTACATATCCAAAAGCTTGTACTGACCTTTTCTATTAAACTAACGAACAATGTAGACTCTATGTACTTATTAGCCAAGTCTTGTTTTCATTCAGTTGCACATTGACACCAGATGGTTTCTCGTACACTTTTTTGTTGATAAAAGGAGTAGTTCTATAAACCTCTTCAATTATCCTCAAAGCACCAAATGATATGCTAACACTAGCACCAAAGTAACAGAAACTTGCATAACACTTTGAGAATGCCAGCAAAACATATACATGGGTTGTGTGGAATATATGCAAACAAACACACGAACACATACACAGTGGATGTATACATACATTTGTATGACCATATATACATGCATGTATGCTTGTTTGTTATTTGCTAGTCTAAACAAGCAGGGCTCTTCACATATGATTTAGATTAATGTACAAGATAGCTGACAGTCTCCAGAAAAAAGGAAAAAAATTTTAAATATTTAATCTGAGACTTGGGAAGTGACAGGAACAAAAGGAGGTAGAGTGGGTGATTAAAATGTACCAATTTATGGCAATAGATTGTAAGAATGTCAGTGTGGATGTTTGTGATATTTGTTCCAGCTCTTTGTGCTCTGAGTTCTTAACCTGTCACCCACTTTAACACTACCACCAGGCACTTTGGGTGCCTTTAGTGGGATCCACTCTATTGCAAGTATTCAGGCCAGATATCTGGTTTGAAAATGCCTTCCATCTTCCTTCTCATTAGTCTCCAGAGACCCTGTAATGGATTGTGGGTATTGTGTTCCCTCCTGCCTAAGATATTTACAGAAGAAAAAATAGATGATACAACTTAGCAGAGAATTATGAAATGAAGACTGGCTTTTGAGGTGGACAGCTTATATTGAGAGTGTAGGTGCATCCATGGCTGTGCGTTCTAAGGTTCAGTTCCACTGCATGACACCTTGGGCAATGTCTTCTACTATAAGCATCAGGCTAACCAAAACCTTACAAGAGGTTTTGGAAAATGGAAACTGTATGAAGCCATGTGCGTGCATGCGTGTGTTTCTCTTGATATCAAATGATAGATGTAAACAAGTGTCACCATCATACAAGCAGGGTTGTTCATTTTCAGTCTTCTGTGAAAAACATGTCTGGCTATGGAGAAATATTACCTTGCTTGGAAACAGGTGACAGTTGGCAAAATTAGTGTTAGCAACAAGAAGGGGATCTGGTCATAGATAATCTGCCCTAAATTCCATACAATCCATGCGAGCATGGAGAAGTGGACATTAAATAATGATGATGATGTACTTGATGGTTTTTATTATTCCAACAGTTTAAGTTGCACTTTAAAGAAGGAAAAAAATATTTAGGCAGTTGTTAAGTGCTGAAGTATTTCCGAGATTTCAAATGAAGTTAGCTTATGTGACACAGCCATGAACATGTGTGTCAAATGTGTGATAACCACGAAAATTTACGAGGGATTATTATAATGTAAGAGTGTAGTTATTTTAACTGTGTCACTTATGAGTAGGGAAAATAATGTGTGGAGAGTTTTGCCTGAATTGTATAGTACTTGTGTTTTGGTGCAGTTAAATGAAACTAAGTTAAGTCTTAGTCAACTTTTCCAGATATTTACATCTAAAGTGGAGTACAATGAAGGGCATGTGAGCTGAAAGTCAGAGAAGTATTAGGCTGTGTCAGACTGTGTGTAGGAGCACTTAGAAATTACTGTAGTATGTTGTCAAAGTGTATAAGAAAAATCATATTTTGTTGATAGAATGAAGGAAGATATTTAACTTATATTGATAAACTAAGAAAGCAGGAAGAAAGCTTCAACAGCAAATGGTGCAATAATACAAACTAAGAGAAAGTTTCCAATCCAAGTTAATAGTTTCTAATAGACTTTAATAGGATGATAACTAACTTTGCCAGAAGAATATAATGCCAGAAACAAACAAGGAATTTGTTTACATAAACATTTCTCTTGCCAAGGCTTTTAAGGACACAAAAAAAAACACCACCGGTATGGAAAAGGTGGGGGGGGGGGTTAGAAATAAGAAAAGAGAGCAAAAGGTGGAAAAGAAAAAAAAGTTGATTTCTATGAGACAAATTTCTAATTCATAGAATAATACATTATTGATTAATTCCAGCTGTAAGGTAGACACATACACTTGAAATAAAAATCCAATATCCTTTAGGTAAATTTCCCAGACACATAGGCGCGTGCACACACACACACCAGTTGTTGAAACAGATTGAAAGTAGTTGTACACTCACATCAATTGTCCAACTAAGATATCTTTTAAATTAGTGATCCAAAGATGAAATGTCTATGCCCATGGGAAGCAAAATAATTCTACAAGATAAGCAGGATGGTAGAACATGGCTAGAGGAAGTTCATAAAATTAAGCTTAACGTAATTGATGACAATGCATGGTCAAAAACAAGAGTTTCATATTGATGAAGAATACAGATGGTACATTCTGTGGACCATAGGTGCTGCACATCAGACAAACATGCTGTCGTGTCATATGCCGTAAACCTTTCCATGACTAAATGAAGTATGGATTAGAGTTTCAAAATTAACTAAAACACAAATAATTTGAAAGGATTTAGTAAAATAACATTTTCACATCACTAAAGAGGTGTTTGGAACACAACAAACAATTCTTTACATAAAATGGTGACACTTTAAAATAGGTAGGTTTTGTACTCCAGTATGAGAAGCAATCTCACATGGATTGGCAAGGTGATTAACAGGGTGGTTTTTATGCTGTGTACATTATTTGAAAGATCTATAACAGACACAGGACTAGTTGATCACACTGGGAAGCAAACCTAAAATGAAAGCCACCAAATAGGCTAAGCTTTTAGGCTTGTCTGAAACACCACACACATTGATTTATGGAGTTCATGGCAGTAAAGGCTTGTTCCAACCAGTTTTCTGTGTAATCTTTCGAAATGACTAAGTGGTGACTGAGACAATTAACCCATTTGATACCAACCTGCTTTGAAAACACTCCTTACTCTATGACACAAACTTCCTGTTTAAAAGAGATGGAAGTTAAAACCTTCCATCTCAAGTTTCATGTTCATTTATACTTTTATTCAATTCTTCATTATTTTTTCAAATTAATTTAAACAAAGGCAGCATATTTCAACAGAAATATTTTTTAAAAAAAGGGTTAAAGGCTGGTGTCATGTGAACTCAATTCAGGTTTTTCAATCCAGCACAAAGTTTGGGGCTAAAGAGGAAATGAAGAAATATGAAACTTGGCCCTGAAAAGTACACTGAACAAAAGCATATAAGCCAAGTAGTTTCCAACAAATCCTGAAAGAAGCAATTGAGTTGTGAGGTGTGAAAAACAATTAGCTTCTGTAGAGTGGTATTATAAGAGAAGGCGTTCCTTTGCCAAGATATCAAATCCAGGCCCCTGAGTACATTATCTTTTATCTTTTACTTGTTTCAGTCACTGGACCCACAGCCATGCTGGGGCACTGTCATGATGGGTGTAGTTGAACAAAATGACCCCATACTTATTTTTTTAAGTCTGATGCTTATTCTATCAGTCTCTTTTACTGAACTGCTAAGTTATGGGAATATAAACAAACCAACACAGGTTGTCATGTGATGGTGGTGGGGTACAAACACATACACACACATGTGCACATGACATGATTCCATATAGCTTCTATCGACCAAATTTAATGACAAGACATTGATTGGCCCAGGGCTATAGTAAATGACACTTGCCCAAGGAGCCATGCAGTGGGACTGAACCCAAAACCATGTGGTTACAAAGCAAATTTCTTAACCACACAGCCATGCCTGCTATATATACATTATCTGTAAATTGAAGTGCATCCGTTACATCTAGAAAATTACCGGAAAAGATAAAAATAAAGACATATAACATCCTTCAATTTAGGATAGGTTAATGAGAAAGACATTGTAGAAGATTGTAATAAGTAACATGCCATTTTGATCTTAGTAAATGTTTAAGTAAATCACTTTCTCACTGTAGATAAGTTAAAAATCCTTAATAATAATATAAGTAGTCATAATCAACAAGCCTTATAAGATTAGATAATAACCAGATCAATTCTTGGAAGAGAAGAAATTCAAAAGTAAACCCTGAATATAGAGTAAACCTGCCTTGAACATATATTAAATGATAAACTGCTATAATATAGTAATTCTCTGCATGGTGCCAGCCTCTTCGTCTTCACTATCTTTACTACAGAAATTTGAAAGTGAAACTACTACACATTTAAATTAAAGCAGATTTCACCTCCACCCACTGTCATGTTAGATACATTCACAGAAAATTACATAGTCTGAGACAAACGTGAAGGAAGATCACCTGATACAAAATGAGATATAGCAATAATGGTTTATGAATTACTTTTTCGATGGTGCTCAGCTTGAATGGATGAAAGTCTAAGGGAACAAACAGTACCAGAGAGAATTAACTTGGAACCAAGATGGACAAACCTAAATACATTTTAATTGATTTGTTCTTTTAGTCTTCTTCAACACTGTGATAAAACTAAATATATTTACTACTATTTAAGTAGGAGTTCCATTCAACTGTTACATTTCAGAATGTTATAAATAGAATATTTTAACTATACAGTTCACAACCATAATCAAGGAAAGTGCTATTAACTAGACTGATATTGTGACAATTTATTATGTAAACTTTATTTATTTACACACATACACACACACATTTCTATTTATATCCCTCCACAATGGCAGGAACTGAATGCACATTTTGTTATCAATTTCCAAGGGTTATAATTAAATGATCCAGACAGTAAACCTCTATGTAAGAGATGGGTACCATCTTGCCCACAGGCAAAATTTCACCTGCACTCAAATTCGAAACCTCCTGCAGACAAAGTCTCTAAAAATAAATGGGAAAAAAATAATAAAACTGGTTTAAGCTTTAATAACAAGCAATAATTTAATATAAGTTGCTTAGCTATAAAAATATAAAACTGACAATCTATTGTATTTCTCAGCACAGAAATTCCCTGATAAATTCTCATACACTTGCATTTATTCCTATTACTAAAATGGTTTCCCACCTCAGCTCTATGCAATCATTCAACTTGCTAGAAATAACAACCAAATCCCCCACAAATCACATACTTAAAATGGAAGGACATATAGGATAATAGAGTCCAAGCTACATTTTGTAAGGGAGGGGTGGAGTAGGGGAGTCAGTGGAAGAGACCAAGGATCTGAGGTGGAAAAACCTTTCTTTGATCAGAACAGAACAGGGACACCACACGAGAGAGAGTCAAGTACCAGGTGACCTGTAAGTGTCATTTTTTTTTAAAGATAAAAATGCAATTAAAAATGCTGCCTTACTTAAGGAAACACCCAGTAATGACATTGTTAAAGATGTTATCTTTACAGAAATTAATGCCCTGCCACCACCATCACCACTACTCTGCAATATAAGTGTCGTATTAATATCCAAGCCTCACCACACACACACACACACATATATATATATATATATATATGGGTTACTTTTACCAAGGCACAAGCAGTACTATCTTTCCTTTATAAGAAATAATAAAAAGCTTTTACAGATCCATAGTGAAGGAGGTTAAATACATCTAAGAAAGAAACAGATTTTCTTCTTCTTCACTTCCTTAAAAACCAATATCTTGTTCTCGCTGTCTGTCTGTGTCTCATACACATGACCCCGAAAAGCCTATGATATTTTTAGAGTCATTTTCTATTTTCCAACAAAATAAAAACAAAATTGAAGCTCTGCATTATCATTCTATTATACTATTGTACTTCTACCATAATCCAATCAGAGAAACAAAATTAAGCTCTTTTTTGTTTTGTTTTGTTTTGTTTTTTCATTTTTAAATCACAGAATATTTTAGATGGATGAAGAAAATGAATTGGAACATAAAAACTATGGACAAATTAGTCATCATCAAATTTTTGTTTCCATTAAAAATTAAATAATAGAAAGCAACAATATTCAGAAGTATTTTGAAAAGACATAAGGTTTAAATTAAAGAAAGCTATCTACCACTTTACACATCTCTAGAATTTCCTCATCCTATTGCTAACAACAGGAAATCCAACACAGCCAATATATTTACAGATTACATTGATTTTCTTACATTGGCACAAAGCCATAAATTTAATAAAGAGACAGTTGACTGGACGAACCCTGTGTATATTACTGGTATTTGATCAAACCTGGAGGGAGAGGGCAAAAATCAACGCCAGCAGGATTTGGAATTTAGAATGTAAACCTTAACTAATGCAAGACATTTTGGCCAGTATTGTAGTACCAATTCTGTCTGCCATCCACTACTCTTTCACATTACAGTATTGATTTAACATCCACTTCCTGTAAAATTATATCCGATGAGTAATATCCAAACATTTATTTCATTTAGTCTGCATTGAATAACAGAACAACAACATCAACAAAAGTACAAACTAAAATAATTTATAATAATTTGTCTTTATTCATTTCGTTTTTTTTTTCTTTTTTTGTCTGTTACAATTAAGGTTCATACGAGAATGAACAAACAACAAACACAACAGGTACCAGGTAAGATTTTTTTTTTTATCATGAGAGGTGTTTCCTACAGAGGTAGCAGGATTTTCTAGAAAAGTCCACTTCTGAAGAGAAAGAATGTGTAAACTGAAATGGCAGTTGGGTCCCAGTAGCTACCCCCACCACTACCATCACCTTCCTCCCCCTCATCCTATTCACCCCCCTCCCGAGTCAAGTGATACGAAGGAGTAACACAGCAAGAATGGATTGTGTTAGCAGTAGTGACTGTAGTCCTCTTATTAGTGATACAGCGATGGCAAGTGTGGTAGTGGCATTAGCAGTAGTAACAGTAGTAGTAGCAGAACAAGTGTACACTGTACACAAAATAGCAGCATCACATGAATAAGGAGAGACGGTGGGGAGGGGGGGAAGGAGGGCAGAGACAGACAGACAGACAGAGAGGCTTTTGCTAAATACACTTTGACAAAGCTAATTGTTGCTACACACTATAATGTATGGAAAGAAATCCAAGTTGAGTTGTCGGAGAGCGAGCGGGTGCAGCAGAGGGGGGGGTGCCCCCTTCTCCCCACCCCGGACACCCCACTCCCAATAACATTTGAAAAGCAGTTTAGCTATTATCATCCATGATCAGTCAGTGAAACTTAACATTTTCCAATTGCTATCAAATCTTCAGTTACAATACAACTAGCTCCATTCAACACTGTGCTGCCATCACAGATAGTGGGAGGCTGACAAGCCGGCAAGAAGATGAACAGCAAGTTTTATATATATATAAAAAAAAAAAAGATAAATTTTAAAACAATGAAATGAAGAAAATTTTTTTTTTCTTTTACACTATGGTCTTTATTTTTCATTTTTTCAATGAATAGTTAAGTAACAGAAGGAAAGTCACAATGGAAAGTGGATTAATAAAAACTGAGGTAATAACAAAATATACATATATATATATATATATATATATATATATATATCGTTATCAGGACATTAGAAGAAAAAAATCTGGTATTGAACAGATCATTAAAGATAATCAGATCACTTAAATAGATTGTAATTAATCAAAAACAATTTATCATAAATGGTGTGTGTGTGTGTATGTGTGTGTCTATTTCATGATAGATTTGTGAGTAAGCAAGTGCAACTATATGTATGGAGTAATGAGGTCTGTGAGAGGGTAATAATAATAATTATTATTATTATTATTATTATTATAAATACGAGAGGCAGGAGCAAATATTAGCTCAACACTATTAAAGAAATCAGCCTTTATTTTATCAATAAAACACATAGCAACTGACAGAACAGTAAAATGGAATTAAAATAATATAAATTATAAGAGGGTTCCTTCCAAGGTACTAAACTGATTGCTATAGTGATTTCAGAAGAAATCAGAGAATCGATGAAGTTAAAACAACCAAAATATTTCATGCAGTTTAACTGCAAAAATAATTTGAATTCCAAGCAGATATTTTTTTTTTCAACAACACTATTTGATATTTCAGATTTTCATCAACTCTTATTTTTACCCCATTTACAATAAAAGAGGGAAAAAAAAAAAAAATTTAGATGAAGCATTTTTTTTTTCATTCATTCATTCATTTTCATTCATTCATTCACTCACAGGAAAAGGGTAGGTAAACTTTGTGTAACATTAAATCATTAAGGTGATAGATCTATTATATTATCCAGTTTGTTAATAACAAGTGAATTTATAATCACAACCCTAAATGTGTTTCGGTAATAATGATCTTGGTGTAAGCATACTTTATTAACTACTAAATCATCATTACATTATTTAACAATCTGTGGAAGGCACTGCATTAAAAATAGCTTAACATATCATGTGATGCTATTCTCTCCTACGGACCAAATCATTATCTAAACCGTTTTATATTATAATTACTCAAGGAAAAAATATCGATGCTTATATTAAGCCTACATAAATGCTATATTACATCATTTAAATAGCATAAAATCTATCAAGATTTTTGTTTTATTGCTATTTTATTTCTAAAAATAAATACATCAAGCACAAGAGGTTTTCTCGATTGTATATGTAAGATATTTTTCTTTTTATGCATGCCTGTGTGCATGCACGTACTACGATTATGCACTTACACTCTATGGATGTGTAAGTGCACATCAGCTATATATATATATATATATATATATATATATATATATACATGCACACACAGTGATATATACATACATGCACGTATATACACAAAAGAACCTTATCTTCTACTACTGTACTGCGTTAATGAATTATGGAGCTTTTAAGTAGAAATCAAAGCAGTATACTATTCTGGAAAGTAGGAGTGATGACGGCAAACAGTCATTCACTCTTTCTCTCCACCAGATAGTAGCACCAGCAGCAGAGAATGATTGGCTAATCTAGTACACACACACACACACACTATACCGGTAAAATGTGAAGCAAAATGATTCAAGGCACATGCTAATATATATAGTACTCGCTCACTACCTGTAACATATCACGGGGATGCAGTAACTGCAGTTAAATAGTGATTCAAACACAAGATGTTATTTTAATAGTTTTTTGAATGCTATCTTTTTTTATATTATTATTATTATTATTATTTTTAGTTAAGATATATTTGAATTGAGTAAAAATCTCTTTAAAGAATCTTTTAAAATATAAAATTCCAGTAAATACAATAAATGAGAGAAATATAAATAAATAAAACTTCAATTATTTTAAGAAAAAGAAGAAAAAAAAAAACTCAATTAAGTAATTAATAACGACTGGTTGGTTTGTCTGTTAGAAAGAAAATGTATCTGGCCAACTTTTATAGAAATGCATGTGATGAAGAAGACAGCAAAGTCGGCCAACATAGAAAATTAGGCAATGACCTAAAAAAGATGGCTGTACTACCTAACAGAAGTGACCACACAGAGTAAAAAGCAAACCACATCAATTTATTAAACACAGAATTTGGGAATATTGTCAAAACAGGAAATGAAAATGAAACTAAGTACATATCTTCATTCATATAAATGTACTGGTAATAATAACTACTCTCAGGAAGTATAATTGTATTATTACTGTTAAAAATAATTACGTTCCTCAACATAATTATGATTTTGTTGTCATTATTGTTTTGTTTTTTGTTTTTTGTTTTTTAATCTTTCATACTGTTTAATTTGTCGTCACCACCACCAAACCCAAATACAAGAAGACATTTAAGAAATAGCAATATATTCTTCTTTTGTAGTGATAATCAAAAGCATCTCCCAATAATAATAATAATAATAATAATAATAATGAAGATGAAGAAGAAGAACCAGCTTGAGCAAAAATTAATAATTGTTCCAAATTTTGGCACAAGGCCAGCAACTTCAAGGGGGGGGGGGCAACTGATTACATTGATCCCAGTACCAATAGAATGAAAAGCAAAGCCACTAAGTTTTGTCTAATGACTATCAGCTCACCACACTAATGATAATAATTTCTTACAAGGAATCATTAATTTTTTTACAGACCAATAATAATAACCGTTTCTGACATAGGCACAAGGCCTGAAATTTATGGGATGGGTGGGAGAGATTAACTCGGTTAAGTCAACCCAAGTTCATGACTGGTATGTTATTTTATTGAGCCTAAAAGGATGAAATGCCAAGTCGACCTCGATGGGATTTGAACTCAGAACCTAAAGAGCCAGAGTACCACAAGCATTTTTTCCATTGTTATAACACTTCTGCAAATACACCACCCATCCAATAAAAATCACAATAATTTCTTTATAAGAAACTGCTTTCTTTGAAAGCAGAAATCAGATCCATAAGTATTTTCAGTTAACAAATATTTACAAAAGACTAGAGGCTGAGTATGAATTATAGTTGGGATGTTACAAAGGCTCAAAAGAAACACTTACAGTTGACTAACGATATCTGTTTTGTTCAAGAACGAGAACCAAAAATTTTATGATTTTTCCAAAAATCAAAGCCAGAAAAATTTTTGTGGAAAAATTTTTAAAAACAAAATTTACTGCTTCCATAAATCCACAAAACCGAACTTGGATTTTTTAAAGAATTTGTTTTTCTTAGAATAAACTTTCTTCAATAAAATTAAACAAAACTCAATTCCTTTGTGACCAAACTATTTTACATTGCATTGTGAAACAAAATACCCCTCAATATCAATACATCCACAAACACAGATACTTCTCAGTAATTTGTTTTATAATTCAATCTGAATACAACTTTTAACCTTCAGCAAAATTACTATTAACCTTCAACAATTTATTCACATTATTACTTATAGTCAGCAAAACTGGACTATTCTTAACTGAAATTCACATATTTGAGAAGTCAGTTTCACATTTTCACTCAATAAAGATAGGCACAGTCATGGTTGTGTGGTAAGAGATCTACTTCCCAACCACATGACTTCAGGCTCAGTCCCACTGCACCGCACGTTGGACAAGTGTCTTTTACTATAGCCCCAAGCTGACCAAAGCCATGTGAATGGATTTAATAGATGGACACTGAAAGAAGCCCATTGTAAGATATATATATTTCAGGGTTGGGTCCCACAGAGGTAATGACAGACCTTTGGCATTATGTCATGCTTGAGAAGAAGAACCATCAGGTTGAGAAAAATCACAGTCGTGGCAGATACTAGTATCACACAAATGGCACCTGTGCCAGTAGCATGTAAAAGCATCCATTACACTCTCAGATTGGTTGGTGTTAGGAAGGGCATCCAGCCATAGAAAATCGTACCAGATCAGACTGGAGTCTGGTGCAGCCTTCCAGCTTACCAGCCCTGGTCAAACAGTCCAACCCATGCCAGTATGGACAACAGATGTATGATGATGATGATAGTATAAAGTCAGGGGGGTGTGAGAGATATATTCACCTAATTTTCTAAGGATTTTGGCTATTTTGAAACCTTCTTCATGTAGTATTTATTTCAGTATTCAAGAAATTATGCATACATGATTTTGCATTATTATGTATACTCAGCATTATACAATTGTATATTTACAAATTAATGCAAAGAAAGAAAGCTAGCTCATCAGATCACCAGAACATCTTGTGTGTGTGTGTGTGTGTGTGTGTGTGTGTTTATTTGTGTGTAAGTGTTACTGTCTCTTTGACTTAACATTAAATGATAGATGTAAAAAAGCATCACCGTCATACAAACAGTGGAGGCGTGTGGATTAGTAGCCAGGGTGTTGGACTCGTGATAGCAAGATTGTGATTTCAATTCCTGGACTGAGTGGTATGCTGTGTTCTTGAGCAAAACACTTCATTTCACATTGCTCCAGCCCACTCAACTGGCAAAAACAAGTAATCCTGTAATGGACTAGCATCCCATCAAGGAGGAAATATATGCACCATGGAAACCATCCCTGTGAGTATAAGACTCTAGAAGGATCTTTATCCTATATCATATCAAACAAACATTGTCCATTTCCAGTA
The DNA here is from genome assembly GCF_006345805.1 of Octopus sinensis. Classification (NCBI taxonomy): domain Eukaryota; kingdom Metazoa; phylum Mollusca; class Cephalopoda; order Octopoda; family Octopodidae; genus Octopus; species Octopus sinensis. Next base: position 18,830,388 of record NC_043003.1, read on the forward strand.
GTTAGTGAAAAGATGTCTGGTGGTAGGATAACATTACCTTATGTGGAAATAGCTGAGGGTTGGTGACAGGAAGGGCATCTGGCTATAGAAAATTCACCAACAAATTTCATCCAACCCATGCTAGTATGGAAAAAGTGGACATTAAAGCAATGATAATGACAACAGCACAAAACAAAATAACTGATTATAGTAGGTATATTATTATGTTGCTTGTTGCACAGTTTCATTTTAACTAAATAGATGCATTCTAAAATATTATCCATATTGTAATCCTTATATTTAGATTTCCATCTAGATCAGAGCACAATCTTTTGCAGAAGAAAAATCTGGAACCCAGACAACAGAAGAAAGCCATTAAAGAAATAGGCACAGCTGCTGAAACTAGCACAAGATAGCTATGGTTGATAAGAGATCACATGTGAAACCCTTCCATAGGTGAAAACAAGCTCAGTCATCGCTGCTCCACTCTGGCGAAGTGTATAGACAAAAGGGCAAAACACTTGTGTCCCTGAGATACCTGCTAATGATATGGAAGAGGTTCTAGTATTGCAATGGATTTAGAAGAGCTTACAAAACCTCCGAGTAGCTCCTATAGTTTCTGTGTGGGGCAAAGCATCTCTGATGTTTATTTCTCCTCACCTAGGCACAGGCAATGGCTGTGTAACCAAGATGTTTGCTTTGCAACCACATGATTTCAGGTAGAGTTCCACAGCATGTTACCTTTGGCAAGTATCTGCTATAGCTCTAGACCAATAAATACCTTGTGAATGAATTTGGGAGGTGGAAAATGTGTGGAAGTCCCTTGTGTGTGTATGCACAAGTGTCTCACCATCTGGCAACATGTTCGTTTGCACCCTGGAAACCTAGCAGTTCAGCCAATAAGTGACTAATAGAATAAGTACCAAAGAAAATCAATGATGAGATTAATTTGATGGCATCCCAGAATGGCCACAGTCCAATGGTCAAAACAAAATAAAAGAATAAAAAATTCCTGCAAAGAAATTATCCTCAATTTCCTTGTCTTCACAAGTTGTGCTTTACTATGACTAAAAGGGGGAGAAAAAATTCTTTCTCATTAAATGCACTATAATAAACTAAACTTTCTCATATGGTGTAAGTATGTCCCCGTGGTTAAGAAGTTTATATTACAACCACATGGTTTCAGGTTCAATCCCACTGCACAACACCCTGGGTGGCTTCTAGTGTAGAAGTCTGTCGTGTATATATGTGTGCATGTATATCTGTATGTGTTTGTCTCTCACAATATGACAACTTGTGTTGGTCTGTTTGCATTGCCATCATTTAGCAGTTCAGCAAAACAGGGCCAAAGGAGGAAGTTAAAAGACTTGAAGTAAGTACTAGTGTCAATTTGATTGACTAAACCATTCAAGGCAGTGCCCCAGTATGCGATCAGTCCAATGAGTGAAACACGTACAAGAATTTTTAAAATATGGTATATACAAGTAAACAAAATATGATGAGCAAAATCAAGGCAAAAAAACCTAAGAGTAAACAAACAAAAAAAGAACAAAAATCTACTGCAGTTAATGAAACAACTGAACAAAAATTAAAAATAAAAATTAATTGGCCAAAGGATTAAGAAGCTTGATGAAATAACAGCCTACATTTATAATTAAGTGAAAAGATCCAACAGTTTTGCCAAGATTGCAAATATGAGATGGATTTTAAATTGTTGCTATTATTATTATTAAGTGTAATACAGAGGATTTATGATACTCAAAATTTAAGATGTAAACCAGCAAGTCGGTCACTAGAATAAGAAATACTGATTTCTTTTATTTTTTTCTCCCACAGAAAAGTCATTTAAAGGAATAGAAGAAATTTTCTTTTTTAAAATAAGATGCCAGCAGCGGTCTTAATAAAATGAGTCAGAAGATCAATAATGTTCTGACAAAATAATTTAACACTGCTTTGGAGAGACGGGCATGAAATTAGTTAAAGATGAAATTTCTTCAGACTAAAGAATTTTAAGAACTTTAATTCTTTAGTCTGCAAAAATGTCTAGCTCAGATATACTTTTAATCTAATTTTATAGTATGAATTACATATGCTATTGATTTGTGATTTTTATGTAAAATAACATAAAATAAAAAAAACTACATAAATTTCTAACATTGACATGCTAAATGATGATGATCATCATCATCCTTTCTGCTGTAGGCACAAGGCCGCAAATTTTGGGGGCAGGGGGGGGCTAATCAATTACATTGACCCCAGTGCTTGACTGGTACTTGATTTACTGACCCAAAGGGATGAATGGCAAAGTTTGATCTCAGAATGTAAAACTAGAAAAAATGCCATGAGGTATTTCGTTCAATATGTCCCCTGACATTTCTGGCTGAGACTCGGGTACAACTTGTATAAATTAAAGCAAAAACCAAACCATATAATAATTTCAAATTCTGGCACAAGGCCAGCAATTTTGGGAAGGGGCTAAGTTGATTACATTGACCCCAGTATTTAACTGGTACTTAATTTATCAACCTTGAAAGAATGGAAGGTGAACATAAAGGTGGACGAAATGCCACTAAGCATACTACCCAGCATGCTAACAATTCTACCAGCTTGTCACCATAATAATAATAATAATAATAATAATAATAATAATAATAATAATAATAATTTCAAATTTTTCTACAAGAGCAATAATTTGGGGGGAGGGGATGAGTTGATTACATTGACCTCAGTTTTCAACTGGTACTTTTTTTATCAACCCTGAAAGGATGAAAGGCAACGTCAACCTTGCCTTGGTGGAATTTGAACTAAGATTGTAACGACAGGTAAAATATCACTAAGCATTTCATCCAACACACTAATGATTCTGCCAGCTCGCCACATGATAATAACAATAATAATAATCCTTTCTACTATAGGCACAAGGCCTGAAATTTTGGGGAAAAGGGACTAGTTAATTTATCAACTCCGAGAGAATGAAAGGCAAAGTTGACCTCAGCAGAATTTGAACTCAGAACATAATGACAGGTGAAACACTAAGCATTTTACCTGGTGTGCTAACCATTCTGCCAGCTCGCCACATTATTAATAATAATAATAATTGTTTGTAATACAGACATGATAAGTGAAATGTAGAGGAGATGAATAATCAATTATATTATCAACACTAGAGAGATGAAAAGCAAAATTAATTTCATGGGGATTTGAACCTAGAATATAAGAGTCAGAGGAAATACCATAATGCTTTTAATCTTTTCCCCTCAATGCTCTGATTCTGCCAATACACCATCCTTTAAAATAATATTGGTAAAAGGCCAAACAGAAGATTGGAGGAGGAGAACAGTCAGTTATTCCATACACACACATTAAGTGACAGGTATTTTATTTTGTTGACATTGAAATGAGATGACCACTAGAAAAGTGTGAAAAAGATTCAGAGAATGACAAAGTGATTATACTCAGGGATATGCCAAACAACACAGACAGATAATTCAAGACTAACTAGAGGAAAGGAAGTGCCTCCTAATCAAAGATTCAGTCCCACATATAATAATATGTTTCTAAATGAAATGGTGAAATTATATATAAAGGCCTGGAAGTAGAGATAACCAGAATGTGTGAACCGAAAACAAAAAAAAAACCCTAAAATAATATTAGGTGCCTTGGAAATTATTAAAAAGCATAACGAAAACCTCACGACTTACAAACATACACAGTACAAAGAGCACAGCATTACCAAATACTGCACACACAATCAACTATAATAGCAAAACAATGTAACAGAAAAACAGGAAAAACAAAACCAAAAGATGTAGCACATTTACAAGATGGAAAAGTAAATGTTAAAAATTTTGATGATGATGATAACTGGATGATACACAAGAAAAGAAAGTTTAGCAGCAAGAAAATGCTATGTTCCAGAGACTGATAGCAAATGAGAACAGTATGGCTCTTTAGGATATATAAGAGAATCAATCAGATATTATGAAGAAAAGAAGAGATCCGGGTCTACTCTAATTGATACAGCTTCTCCAAATGATAACAACATATATGTAAAGAAAGTTAGAAAATGATGGTGATGATGAAGATATTAATCAGTTCTTTATTTGTCACAAAGGTGAAAAGTGGGACGCATTGACATAGGTAAAAAAAAACAGTGAGTGTTTTACAGTAACCCAAAAAACCAAATTGCTTAAAATAAGGTGAGTATAAAATAAGCTCCAAATATATACCAGATGAATATGAACTTAGATACAAATCCATAATGATTCATGGAAGTTTTTCTGTATACTTCAGCATAATCTATATCTCCCTCCACCATCAGATTTTATCTTGGAAAACATTACACATATTTAGTCATACATACTAACGATAAATAACAAAAAGAGGGTGGTGCTACGGAACAAGTACAATGGGAGTGCTGGACAACCAGAAAACAAGACAGAACACCATTAATAGGGATGAACAAACAAATAAGGTTAATAAAAAAAACCTACAAGAAAATACAAAGAAATGGGTAAGAGATAAAAATGGTGAAATAAAGCAAGTGAGTCATTGTTAGATATTTTGAGAGAGTAAATAAGCCAGATGGGACAAATATAGAAAACACAGACACACCATTTATATATATATATATATATATATATATAATATATATATATACACACACACACACAATGTATGAAATTAAAGAAAGTAAGTCTTTATATCATTAATAGTAAATGAAATATCCTGTTTAAAGATTTGGTTAAATTTCTGCCGACCAATTGTCATCAAGAACCAGCTCTAGGATGCTAACCAGATTAATTCTACAAGCAGGAACTTAATGCGTTTTAAAAGGACGTTTGGTCACCTGATATATATATCTTTTATTTGTCTCAGTCATGAGATTGTGGCCATGCTGGGGCATCGCCTTGCAGAATTTCAGCCAAATGAATCAACCCCAGTACTTATTTTTTAAGCTTGGTACTTATTTTATCAGCCACTTTTGCCAAACTGCTAAGTTACAAGGACGTAAACACAACAACACCACTTGTCAAGCAATGGTGAGGAACAATCACACACACACACACACACACACACACAAGACAGGCTTTTTTCAACTCAACTTCCATCTACCAAATTCACTCACAAGGCTTGCAGTGGGACTGAACCCAGAACCATGTGGTTGGCAAGTGAACTTCTAACCACACCTATACTTATATGTATAAAGTTATAAACAGCTGATAGAAATGAAAATGTAATCTGCTGAGGGCAGCACCAACACGAGTACACATGTTATCTCTTCACATTTTGTATACTGCAATGCTTGACCAGTTACACACACATGGATTAAATTCGATAAATGATAGTGATCAATTATAAGAACTGTTTGCAAATGTCAGACTGACCAATGCCTTGTGAGTGAATTTGGTAGATGGAAACAGGAGGCAAGCCTGTCGCACACACGCGCTTGTGTGTGTGTGTGTGTGTGTGTGCATACATATATGAACAAATGTGTGTTCCTGAACTTTCAAACTTCATACATAAAAGACTTTTCCATTCTTCCTGAGCATTAAACTAATACACCTGCTTGTTATTCCTACACCTGTCTTTGTCTTTTGTTTTCTGTAAAATTTGAACTATATATACACGTGTGTATGTGTGTGTGTGTGCATGCCTTTGTTTGTCCCCTACCATAACCAGTGTTGGTTTGTTTACATATCCATAGCCGTTTAGCAAAAGAGACCAACAAAATAACTATCAGACTTTAAAAAAATCTAAGTATTGGGTCTAATTAATTCAACTAAAATCCTTCAAGGCAGTGCCCCAGTATGGCCAGTCCAATAACTGAAATAAGTAAAAGGTGACTGGGTATGGTATGGTATACCTGTGCGTGCAAGAGGGCATGTGTGCATAACAAAATACAAATAATGAAAAAAATTCTCCATTTTACATCCTTGTGTGATACATCATCAAAAGGTAACACCAGAGCAGTAGTAACAACTTTAATTAGTCTTACTCACCAATGCTACTATTTATATCTAATTATATTTATAAATTATAAGTACTGAATGGGGAGTGACAGTTTTGTAACAGATGTTTTTAGGGGAGAGTGGATGACAAAGACTTATGACTTAGTGGTTAGAGTGTTGGATTCATGACCAATAGATTGTGGTTTCAATTACTGGACCGGATGATGTATGTGTTCTTGAGCAAAACACTTCATTTCATGTTGCTCCAGTCCACTCAGCTGGCAGGACAGAAAATATATGTGCCATAGAAACCAGCCCTCTGAGTCTATATGGCACAGGAAGGATCTTTATCCTTTTCTATCCTAGGTGATGAAGAACAACCAAGGAAAGGTTTGGAAACAAAACCAATTTCAAATATAGTTTGTGTTTAAGAAAATACAACTGCACCCTCACATCACTGCATAATAAGAACCAAGGCAGAAAATCATCATACATCTAACAAATAAAAGAGCTTATGTATCTTTAGCAAATAGTACTACAACTCAGTGTAGTTATTTTAGTTACCTAAACTGAATGTCATGAGCCAACAGACCTCTGTTTGGCAGGTACATGTGACTGCCTCCATTCTGAACTCTACTGTTTTGCAATGTTGTTCTGTTTCTTTCACAACAATGGTCTCCCCTCTGTTCTAAACAACCTCTACTTTAGACATGGCTTTCACACTCATTTCACCTCACCTTTTTCTTTTTACATTTCCAAATCCTTCTCTCTTACTGTCTCATAATTGGGTGACTTTCTTCCTCCATAAATATGCATAAACACTTATTTCCCCACACAATCATCATTTTCTCCATCAAATCAGCCCACAATAATTTAGTATAATGTAATTAATAGATGTACTGAGGAGATTTAATTAAAACCGAAATGACAACTTTCATCTATAAATATTAAGGACTTCATAAGAAAATCAAATTAAATATTCATAAAAGCAGTGTCATTCATTTCCAGTCTTCTGTGAAAACATGTCCATCCAAGAGGAAATATTACCTTACTTGGAAACAGGTGAGGGTTGTGGCAGGATGGGTATCTGGCTGTAGAAATTAATTCTGTGACTCATTCAAGCATGGAAAAATAGATATTGAAATGATGATGATGACAACTTCAATTACAATTACAAGTTTAATATGTTAGTGTACTTTTTTTTTATAATTCTAATTTTATTATCAACCAAACTATCATTTTTAGGCTTCTTTCATCTCCAAACAAAACTAGGTACTTATTAAACCTCAAGCTATTTTCTTAGCTCACTCATTCAGCTTAATCTTCAGGATCACTTTATTATATATTCATAGTACACAAATAATGTCTTCATTTAAATGTTTTCAAACATCAATATTTTTGAGATTTTATACTTTTCTTCAAAGACATGATTTAGTATGTACGGAATAGAATATTAAAGGCACAAACATTTCAAAGCATTCATTAGAAAGAATCTCTTTATCAGTCAGTAAGATAAGAAGTTCTTTCAAACAATTTATGAAAGAGAAGAACACAACCAAAGCTATGTACTTTTGTCACATGCATAATTATTATCATCATCATTTTAATGTTTATATTAATTTTTTTCTTTTTATATTGGAATAATGTAGCATATGGGAGATACTGGTATCAATGCCCAGATTCTCCAACATAATTTTCTTCCCTCCAAGTGGTTTCACAAAAGTGACCGATAGAATAAGTACCAGGCTTTAAAATAAGTGCTGGAGTCAATATGATGAACTAAACCTTTCAAAATGGTGCTCCAGCATGGCTGCAGTCCACTGACTGAAACAAGTGTAAGATAAAAAGACATTGCATCACCCCATACTTCTCAATCATTTGTCAACTCATTTGAGAGGAACTGCTCTAATCATTTCTTCCAAGTTCATCTAGCTATATACATGTACCAAAAATGTAAGAACCACTATAGGATTGTGACAATTTTCTTCATTTTCGGCGAGCTGGCAGAAATGTTAGCACACTGGGTGAAATGCTTAACGGTGTTTCATCTGTCTTTATGTTCTGAGTTCAAATTCCGTCAAGGTCGACTTTGCATTTCATCATTTCAGGTTTGATAAATCAAGTACCAGTTGTGTACTGGAGTCGATCTAATTGACTAGCCCCCTCCCCCAAAAATTTGGGCCTTATGCCTAGAGTAGAAAAGAATTTTCTTCATTTTCTGTCCTAGCATCTAACATCCATTTTACATTCTCAAACCAGCACTACCACTGATCCATCATCTCCAATTACTTGTGCAAAGCCTTTCATTTAATGTAACAGCATCCAAAGACACTTCTGTAACATATCCCCTCATCCCGTTTTTTTTTTAATGAAGCAGGGAGCTAAAAACAAAGGAAATATAGCACAGTATACATTGGAGAGCTGGCAGAATCGTTAGCATGCCAGGCAAAATGCTTATTGGTATTTCATCCATCTTTATGTTCTGAGTTCAAATTCTGTCATGGCCAACTTCACCTTTCATCCTTTCAGAAATCATTTAATGCAAAACACAATGAAGACCAAGGACAAAGAGATATAAAGTTGTTAGCTTTCCTCTCCAACAGATATCAATCAAAATATTTCAATAGAAAAAGTACTAAATGATTCCAAAATTTGGAACAAGAAGTCCAGTTTGTCTTTAAGTCTACAAGAGTTATAAATTCCTTATATCTAGCCTCTCGCTAAAAATCAATACATTACAAAATGTGTGCTTAATGTATATCTGGATACTGTCATGTTTGAGACACATTTCCCTATCTTATTTTAAAGAGAGAAAAAATTTAAACTGCACAACTAGCTACTATTTGAATTGATTTAACATATCATGGTCTTCAGTTATCTATTAAGAGCAAATATCAAGAAATTTCTTATAATAGTTTAATTGAGTAACAGAAAGAGTTAGATCTGACTAATAGTTTTGACAGCTAAATATTAAATTTCTCCACTTTAAAAAAGAAGAAAACAGACAAATGAAAGGAGGTGGAAATTACATCTTAGGAGTAATATGGAAATGCCTTTTAAACTCAGAAAAGCTTTTATGGAGCAGTTTTTAACTTCTAGGAAACCAGTGTATTTCAGGTAATGACAAAAAACCTTTGGAAATTAATGAATAGAATTTGGTGGACTGCCACTCAAGAATTCAATTCTAGAAGCAGACTCTCTGAAGGATACCAAATATGATAGGCACAAAATTAAATGAAGCCTACATTAGCTACATATTAGACTGGGGCACACTTGTTACATCTGATTGGTGAATTACATTCCATCACATGATTCTGATCAAGAAAAGTTGACTAGGGATGTACATCAAAAACTAGATGACACTCAATAAAGTTACTTAAAAAAATTGATAAATATTTTTTTTTTAAATTCACTGAATCTAGAATAAGATAAATGTGAATTATTATTCATGAAATACCAATAGAGAGAGAAAAACAAAATACTCAATCAAATATATGTAAATACAGGTCAGTAGAGATTTTCTGCCAACTGATGATCTGGTACAGCTTTTAATCTAGATAATTAACTAAGGACACTTAAATTTCCAAAGACCACAATTAACTGTCACACTACCAAGTCTTCACAACACACATTTATTTATTTACTAGTAACATATCATGAAGGTGGAAACTCTCTATATATACCTTAGTATAATAATATAAACATGCTAACCCCTAAGGACCCACTTTTTGTGAAGAGCTAGTTAATATATAACTTACTTTCACTGTGAAGAATGCAGTACCCGAGCATGAAAGAGAGCACAGTAAACATACGCCCTTCATAGTTACGCTTCAAGAGCAAGTCCAGTGGAAAGGGGTAGACCAGTGACAAAGAGGTTAGTGTGTGAGATTAGATTTTGCTTTAAATATTTGCAACTTCCTATTATTATAATTTAAAGGTTGGAAGAATGTTTGTAGGTTTCCAGTGTATAAACAAAGGTGTTGTGAAAGTTTAATAATGACAAAGTAAGTGGTCTTCAAGGAATTTCCTCAGAGCTACTATTACATGACCTCTTTTAATCCAGCAAGGGTTTTGAGGTTGAAGATACAAGAAAATTGGTGGTGTATCAGTATATATTTACACACACAATAAATATATATATCTTTATTGCCCACAAGGGGCTTAACATAGGGAGGACAAACAAAGGGATTAAGTTGATTACATCGACCCCAGTATGTAACTGGTACTTTATTTATCGACCCCGAAAGAATGAAAGGCAAAACCGACCTCGGTTGAATTTGAACTCAGAATGTAGCAGCAGACGAAATACTGCTAAGAATTTTGCCCGGCGTGCTAACGTTTCTGCCAGCTCGCCTTATATATATATACATATATACGCACATCCAGAACAGCAAATGAAGCGGCTGGTTTGGAAATATATTACTTAGTTATTACTGTATACATAGTTACAATTATAAATCAACAGCATTTGCTTTGCAAACATTTCCCCATGTTATGTTTTCAGGATTGTTTCTTAAGACATAACTGCTTTTAATTAATTCTTCTGTAGTACCAAACTCTCTTAACAGTCTTTCTTACATCTTGCAAAATAAATAAAAAAAAAATTTGGCACAATTGCTTTGGCTAAGATTAACTACTACAATGCATATGTCATCCGTCGTTAATAAAAGTCCAAACTTCTGTGTACAGTAATGAAAGCAACAGATTAATTTTTGATATTACATATTCAACAGGTTAGATTTCGAGCATTCCTTTCTAGTGTGTAAGATATTCCTGTTTATTGACCAGATTTTATTGCTATACATTTATGACGTCTCAGGTAAATACCTTTACATTCAAAACTGAGCTTCAATAGCTTTCCTGTCAACACAAACAGCAGTTTCTTAAACTTCAAATTACTTAAAATACTTGATACACATACATTACTTCAGCTTCTAATACTGACTGGCTTTCTAAGATAGATAAAATACTTGGCTATTTCAGATGAAACTTCAAGATAAGCCAGAGTTTATATGTATTTTCGATAGTAGGGATGCAGTTATTACTTCAAATTGTACATCTACTATCACACAGCATAATCTTGTTTTATAATCTAGATTACATTGAGCCCTTGCATAATAGCCCGTATATTGTCTAGGTTACGTAAGATACATGCTTTATATTAATCTTTTATGTTCTGAAGATCTTTTTCCACAATTTGCAAAAGAACCCAACATATTTATAGCAAAGCGCTAACATTCTCCAGTACTAAAATTTGTCACTAATGCTTCAAGAGTTGAAAGTAAGATGACAGATCTAGAGAAATTAACTTAGAAACCTTCAAGAATGCACGAACAAAAATGACTGAATTTTTAACTGCCTCACAGATAATTAACTGCTATCAGAAACATGTAACCAACATCTTAGCTATTAATCCTAATACAGTGCATGCCAAATGTACAAGGGTCTGTTATGTCATCCAAAGAATTCTTAAATAATATGGTTAATTAACTAAAAAAATCTCTTAGCATTTCAGCAACCACCACCAAAAGTGCTGAGTTTTTGCAACAGAGCCAGTCATTTTAATTCAAAATTTATTCTTTCTCTCACTCACTGAGATTACATTTGTTTAAAAAACAGGGTGTAATCTTAAAGTGTAGGAAAAAGAGAGAAGGAGAGAAAGATTGCTTAAGTGAGTGAGACTGATTATATTAGAATTTTCTTTGAAGTTTCAAGGAAAAACACAAAAGTAAGAAGTCAATTCAGTTTGACTTGCATGTTCCAAAATAAATACAACTTGTTTTCTTTGAATGAATTCCAATTACTGTAGTATATCTATCTGTCATGAAAAACAGTGAGCAGCAAAATGGCTCATTCTCACACACACACGTTTTTACATAAACAATACACAAATTGAACAGTGTTTTTAGACCATGTCATTGCAGTGAATATATTGAAGTAACATCAGTTGTAATCTCATTGGAAATATAAATTGAAACAGCAGTTTAATCTCTCAATTCTCTTCATAAAACAATTAAAAAAAATTACTTGTCAATAAAAGCCATAATTCTTAAAACATATATAAATTCACAAAGCTGTGAATAGGACCATATGCTTTATAAACAGTATTATAAAATCAACTAGTCCTGTTATGAGTATAGAAAAGGATTTTCTAACAACTTACTATATGCTAATTTCATAAAGACCCATTCCTACAGCCCACTTTTTTCTTCTTTATATTACAATATCTCAATGCATCAGGGTTAATTGTTTTCATTTTACATTCATTTTTCCCTACTCATGTGGATTAGACAAAATTTACATATTATCGAGGCACTGTTTTACAACTGGGTACTTTCCTGTCACAAACCCCTGTTTTTCAATTAAAGTTTTCATTTCACTTGTCTTCACAAGCAGAATTACAACATGATTTGTTGACAGGGAAATGTTAACAAACATCACTGTCTTTAACTCAGCAACCTTCATACAAAGTGTAACCATTCACAGACACACATACACAATGGCCTGGTACAGTTTCTATCAACCAAATTCACTCCCAAAACAAATTATCACCTTATAACCAAGGAACAGAGGAAATCAAATGTGACTATCATAATTCTGAGTTATTAATAACTCAGAATTTAACACAAGAGTCGATAATATAATTTCTGAGTGTATTTTCAGAAAAACTTACTATTTACCTAAAACAATATCAACTTATTTGAGCTTATGTATAAAGCTTTGTTTCAGGTTGTATTTGCTTGGCATATGACTTGATCTGAGACGAGTGTTATAATTGAAACAATTACATCATGTCAAGGGTCAAGATAGCCATATAAAATGCACTGAACCATAGCTTTCATTTTTGTTTTATTTCTTGGTAGTCTTGCATACTATCAATAACTGCCAAAAGGTTTTGTTGTAAATGCACTAGAATTGTGTCAGTCATCAGGTTGTAGATCGACACCAAAACATTTTTAGCACTTTATAACATACAGCACTAGCAAGAGTCCAAAAGTGAAGGTAACAGCATATGCGCATGTATTTCAAATAGCCATCTTCGGCTCTTCCCCAGTGTAATTGGCAAAGCTTTATGTTTCTAATCACATCCAACACAATGCCAATATTTACTGATAGCATTTATATTGTGGATACTGCAATTTATGTCTTTCAAAAATTAAATCTTCGATGCCAGATGATCCTAATATCATTGTATTTTAAAACATTTGCAATCATTTTACTGCTTTAAGCCAGTATACACTTAAAATGAAAAGATTAAGACACAATGGAGTCCATTGTCTATTGTACTTAATATTCTAAAATATTTCTTAGCATATGAAATGGGATCATTCTCAAGACACACATTTAAGATAATGTATACAACAATAAAGGGTTAATATTTAAAAACCTGCTGAAATTTTCAGTGGCATCAATTAAACCTCACAATCTTTCAATGGAATAATTTCTGGAATTTTGTTTTATTCATTTTGTTAAAGATAAATAATTAACAATTACAATAATTTAATTTTTCAGATCTTATTAAATTGTTGTTTTTTTTTTGTTTTGTTTTGTTTTCCAAAATGCATTTAAAAAATTACTCCAAATGTGTGCAAAAAAAATTCCATTTATAAAATCCAAGTTAATATCAAGGTCAAATCTGGGGATGAAATGTTCCCAAATTAAATTTTGATCAGCATGTCAATCAAGTGCAGTAAAAGAGTGATTCTTATGTCATTCAGCAAACAAAGTAAGATCTGTACTTCACTGAGAAACTCTAATAAGACTTAAACACATCTAGGGTTGTCTCCCATATTTTTCAAAATACTCAAGATAATGTTTGTCAATGGCTTAATATTTTTTTCCATAGCTTTTTGGGATTTTTTTCTAAATGGCATTTTTTGTATGTTCTCTCATTAATTATGTTAACATGACTTCTCATAGATGTGGATTCTCATCCATCACTTACTCAATAAAATTAAAATACCATAAATCAAAGTATCTGATAAGACAATGTATCATCCTTCCACTTATGAAACTTAAATGCACTCTTGCACTGGAAGAGAAATATTTAACATAGAACCCATGAGGTCTGTCCAAAAAGACACTGAACTTTTAAAACTGCTGTGTATGGGTGATTTTAAACTTCAGTTCAATTAATAATAGTCACATTACGCCATGTCAGTTAGTCGCTAATCTACATGTGCTACATTAAATGTATGTTTAGTGTACTTGGTAATTTTTCGCAAAGGTGAATAATGAAGGGTCCCAAAGAGCAAAATGCTTGTGCAAAAATACTTGTTTCAAACTGGGAAAGACTTTTATAGATATGTTTCTAACATTGCAACAGACCTATGGGGAAGATTATTTGAGCTGTAAGCAATGCTACAAATGGTACAAGTATTTCAAATTGGCAAGAACATCCACCAAAGATGATTGAAAATCTAGACAACAAGAAAATTGTTGCATGAACTGTCTGTGAAGCTTCAAAGATAGGCATCTGTAAAAGTAAATACCAAATGATTTTAAAAGATAAATTGACAATGCAACAGGTTATGCTGAATATGTACTGCATCTAATAACAGACGATGTGAAAGAGAATCAGATCGCATTTAGTCGAGAGTGTTTGATAGTTTGAATGTTGATGGAAACTTTTTGTACTGTGTCATAGCAAGTGAGGAAGCATAGATGTGTGATTATGATGTTGAAACAAAGAAGCAGTCATCCCTATGGATTTGGATCATCATGGCTATAACTGAAGAAGTACATCAGTCAAATATAATTAATTAGAATGGTGTCATTCGTAACAAGTCTGTTCCATGTCCTGACACATTTGAGAGGGGTAGCATAAAGAGGACAAAGGCTAGAACAAATGAAACTTGGATGCTACACCAGTTAAAACACACCTACTCTGTGTTATTCTTTATCCATGATTTTTTTTTTTTACCCCATCGCCCAGAATTGGTCACTGTGGACTTGTTTTTGTTCCCAGAGTTCAAATCCAACCACAAAAATCACCAATTTCAAATTCACTATAAGAAGTGCACACTACTTCTGAAAACACTTCCCAGGATACACTCCCAAACTAAAAAAACACATTGGGGAATTGTGTATCAACAATGGAGGGAATTATTCAGGAGATAAGTCTGATTAAATTGTAAATAAAGCAATAAAATTTGTCTTCCAGTTTATTTCTGAACAGACAAGTAAGTAAAAACTGTTATTTTCAAAAGAAGTAGGTATTATATTTCTAATTTAAAACACTACAGCTGACAGTCTCAGCTGGACTACAATAGCCATTTCAATATTTTGTCTTTATATGACATAGAATACTAGAAACCATTCACCCAAAAATAATCTTAAGTGATTAAAATAAAATAAAAAATGCTAAACAATGTTAAAGTGTTAATTAATGACCTCAATTTTTATATTAATAATCTGACAAAGAAGTGATACAAAAGATACTATGAAGCTCAGGTTAAAAAGAAAAAAATAGCTAATATTTTTGCTTTTCAATAACAAAATGAATTCCTTTGACCGATCTTAATACTGAAGAAATATCAATGACTATCAGCTACAAAAATTTATCATGGATAATTCTGACTAGCTGTAGCTAAATTTTACCTTACTTTTCTCCAGTACCAATCAAGTAAATACCAGCAATTCACTGAGGTCCTTTTAATCAGCCCCACTGTCTACCCTAAAAATATGTGATTTTGTAAGAAATCCAAATTTTATGGGAGGAGAGTTCAAATTTGAGGAAATTAAAAAAAAAAAGAGCTTTTTCACTTGCTCTTATACCTGTTTTAATGCAAATTTACACCTTGCATATTACCTTTATCCTCCTTTATAAACTTCATCATTTTACATACTCAAAGCTGCCAACCAGTTTGGAAACTCACCCCAGGGTGCATTTGTTATTTTGAATTTACATTGAACTGAAAATACAAGATAGTCTATGAAAACCTCTTTGGATTTTATTCCTTCACCATCCACAATCCTATCTCAAACAGTACCAGAGACATATTATACATCCTGCTTTCCAAAATCCAATAAAAATGAAATCTTTACCACTCATTCAAGTCTTCTCTCTACATTTAAGCTATAAACTGTTATTTCTTTCTTTACCAAAACTGACAACCAGACTTGGTTTTGGAATGCTGTCCTCTGTAGATATATTAACAGTATTTGGTTTATCTGAAAAGTCCAACGCTTCTTTTGCACGTTAATTGCAAAAGAGCTGATATAATCCTAATATAACAATGTATCACCACAACCCATCATTATAATCAGTTTATTATTCATTTTTCAACACTAGGTAGATATAGCAGGTTTGATTAACTTACTTCCATCTGACCCTTCTTGTGTTACTTCAACAAGGAGACTAAGTCCTAATTTAAGTAGATTATGCTAAATCTTATTACTGCACTTGTTACCATCTCAACTACAAGCACATACAACACTACTTCACTAAACATGTATTATTCATATGCATTACAAGTCCGTAATAACTATAATTGTGTCTTCTGTATTCACAGATAACTTTCTCAGCACTCTAATATTCTGTCTGTATCTCAAGTATATCCAACAAATCAGTCTCACTTCATTCTCTGCCTCTCTTACAGAAGGCATCCTTTCTGCACTAACTATGTTTCACTAGCTTGCAATATCACATTTCAAACAAACGCATCATATTGATTACCTTCCATGTGGACAGAGAATCCAAGTGTCACCAAAAATGCTAGTTAATTCTCCATAGTTCTTCCATTTAGTCTACAGACTCAACGCTATACTAATTAGGCTTCTTAATACAACTACTACTTTCAGGAATACACTAGAGCAAACCAAAGCCTTTTAGTAGAAGCAAATGATAATAATCCTTCTTTAGTTAAGATATTACATAAAAAGTCTCGAGTTTCCTTACTGATGTATAATATATAAATTATATGAGACCCAAAGTTTTGCTAAGATTGATTTCATAATTGTCCTTTTTGTATGAATTATTGCCTTGTCTTTCTTAATCAAGAAACAAGAGAATTTTGTCCTACTGAAAATACTAGCTGATGATCATTTAAAGAAAATTAAATGATGCTGATTCAAGATTTTAATTACTAAGTGATTTATATTTTTAACTACATTTCCAATAACCCTTATACAAATGTTGCTGAATAAATAGATTGGCTTATGACAGAAATAGATTTAAATTAGTATATCTCTCAGAGGTAAAAGTATGTAACCTATTGAACAACATATTACAAATGGATGGATTATATTACTTTGAGTAAATACCAAAAGTAGTAGAACTTGTTATGTGATGATTGTTCATTATTTGGTTTGTAAAACTGAATTTTCCATGTTTTTTCATAAGACACAATTTTTAAACAAACAAAATCTCAACAACAACAGAAATTCTGATTCGAATTATATTCAACAGATCCACAATTCCATTAATATAAATTAGATTTTCAAATGATTTCAAAAGACAGTTGTAATATTGTAGCCGAAAGCTAAATTTTACATAGTGACTTTCTTTCAGGTGTGGGAAATAATACAAATTGATTTCTTTTGGCTTTTGATTCAGCAAAGGAAATAAAATATATAACAAATGATATTATAATAGTGTGGCAATTTGTTTGGGAAATTTGTACTACAAACCTCTAAGTGTATGAGGGGACAAGAACAAAGGATAATTGTTTTCAGAAGAGAAAATACTAATCTTCAAGAGAAGAATTCTCTAAAAACTGTGACCTTAAGGCTCATAAATTCTAGGGATGTCAACCACAAATTCATTCTCTGTAACTCGAAATTTTTAGGTTCTTGTGAATTAAAAGAATTCATAACCAAAATATTTTGAAAGCAAACTTTAGTTATCATTTTATCATGAATTATAAATTAAGAGCACTGAAAAAGACTACAGTGTCTTAATTCCTTTCCCTTCCATCTCTTTGCACTGGGATTTAAATAATCACTTCCATTATCTTCATTGCATTGGTGTCATATTTTTGTTTTGTATTGGCACAGATTGGAGGGAATTTTTCGCAGCAGTGTTTTATGGCTAGATGCCCTTACTGGCTCCAGTAGGACATGCAGGGATACAGCTTACCTATTCTAAAATCTGGGACACACAGGATAATGGTTCACATTTAGAAATGGTTAATCTTTAGCCTTTGAACCAGCCAGATCTGACTCTGACCTCTCAGGACTACCCTCCAATGCCATTCTAAAAATAAACAATCATATCATCAAAATTGCAAAGCTATGAGATAATGTATGGTTAATTCAAAACAACTAAATAAACATTACAATTGACAGAATAATCTGAATGCTAAAGGGTTAAAGTAAAATCCATTTCGGCAATTATGTTTAAGTTAATGTATTATATTTAGTTTACAGACCATTTCTAAATGTGAACCATTATCCTCTGTATCCCAGATTTTAGAATAGGTAAGCTGTATCCTTGCATGTCCTACTGGAGTCAGTAAGGGCATCTAGTAATAAAAATCTGTCTTGAAAAATTCCATCCAATCCATGCCAGTACAGAAAAAATTGATGCAATGAAGATAATGGAAGTGTTTATTTAAATCCCAGTGAGAAGAGATGGAAAGAAAAGGAATTAAGACGATGTAGTTTAGAAATGAAGATTGAAAAGTCAAGCTTCAAAGACAAAATGGTTCGTTATAAGGAAATATAGTGATATGCTGTTACTCAAACTCATACAATCCATTCTGGGTGTAGAACAACACAAATTAAATTCATGATATTCCAGAGAAGATATAAGATCATACATCAGGACTAAAACTACTTCAAGTGGTAGAGTCATATTTACTGTTTGATTCACTTTAAATTGTAATAATATATTAGATATCAAAGACTTTTGTTGCATCAGTTAACAGTTCACAGATATATGGAATGCAGATAAGTGTGCCCTACACTTATATTACATACTAGTAATAAGCATTGTTAATCCCCAATTATCGACAAGGTGTCTTAAATGCTTTGCCAATTGCAGAATGCAGACTATGCTTTTATCATCTAATTTCACCATTTCTGTCAGCACACACAGAACAGGCAAAGTAATGCACTAGAAACAACATAACCACACAGGTTGCACTACCTAGCAAGAGTGATGGACAAACTAATTTGCAGTATTTCTCTTACAGCTCTTTATGTTCAAATTTCACCTGGAGTTGACCTCATCATTTTTGATAAAACACATACCAGTAATGTACAAATTCACTTAATTTGCTATGTATGTATATGTGGCCTTATGTAAAAGCAGCAGCAGTAAGAGTTGCAGTAAGGGTGGAGAGAGGGTGAGTTGGCAGAAATAGTCAAATGCCAGGTAAACTGTTTAACAGTATTTGAGTTAATCTCAATGCTTTGAGTTCGAATCCAATCAAACCTATCTTCATTTTTTATCCCTTTAGGGTCAATAGAATAAGTAGAGAGCAGACTACCTTTGTGGGTTCATATTTGTGGCAGACAAATATTGTTATGTCTCTAGGCATGATGCTTAATTCCACCAGCTTCAACTCATCTAATTACTGGTACTGAGTATTCCTTCCAAAATGATATCCAGATAGAATAGCAGGGAGTCAGTTATCAGTCATTACTTAACTGAAACCACAGTGAAACAATGGCCCTTGTGAATCCCCAAGACTCATGAAAGAATTAACCTCCCAATGATTTTTTTTGTTAAGTGCCAAGGATGAAGAGGATAATTTACTTACATAGCATAGATGAGTAAACCAGTAATGTGAATGATGCGTATAGTAAACAATGTTCATAGTAAGAACTTCTCAACAATACACAAAGTAACCAACTGCCATGATCACAAATTCGAATAATGAATCACTATATCCTTATTTGTACCTTTTTCAAAATAACTGAAACAAAATTTAGCATCTATTTAAAAATTACAATGACTGCTTCATTAGCTAGAATTGTGTCTACAAATAAATAAGAATGAATGTTTATAAACTTTCTACAACACGACTGACTCAAGAAAAACACAGCCATTAGTCACATGAAGGGATCAACATATTTACAAAAATAGGAGATGCACTTTCTAATTTCTTGTTTCTTTCATGAAACCAAATCAATTCAAATAACGATCACATCATATTTTTATGAAAGATTTTGGTTAAGAAGCCTAATATTAAAACGAAATGAATCAATGCCCTAAAATGATTTCTTTCTAAGAGATATTCCACTCAGCACTGGAGATGAATGAATCAGGCACTAGGGTTGATTCACCTGCAGCCCAATGTCCACGTATGTATGAAGTCAGCAGTGAAGATGAAAGCCTTATGATTTCTTGATCTTTGTCCTTATAGAACAGTCTGCCCATTTTAGTAAAGTGAATTATTAAGCAGTCATACATCAAGGATGACACTAATGAAACCTAAAAGTTATTTTTTATAGACATCTAAGACAGCACCAAGAAAACCTGAAAGCTTTTTTATTTTTTTTTTTACATAATTAAAAAGTGAAATTAAGATGTTAGACAACTGGCCAAATGGTAAATGATTCTGACTTGAAACATAAACTCTGATTAACCCTTTTTTGATACCAACCTGTCCAAGTCCATCCCTGGTTCTATGACACAAACTTCTTGTTTTAAAGTGATTTGAATTAAAATCTTGCAAATTTTCATGTTTAATTATGTTCCAAAGAATAGCTTAATTATTTTATTAAATTCTTCATTATTTTCAAAATTAATTGAAACACAAGCAATGTGTTTCAACAGAAATAGGTTTACTAAACTGTGTAAAGTTTTCACTCAGACAAGGGATTTTAGTTTTTATACATACATACATATCATCATCAAACATCTGTCTTCTATATATATAATATTTGAAGTGAAGAGTTAGCTAATTTCACCCTTCTATCCACTACACCTACCAATTTTAACTTGTTACCAGAAAGATGTGATCACAAAAACTTCATACAAACATTGTAACTGGAAACATCACAGTGTTAACATGCAATATAACTCCTCGCAGAGGTAGTTCTGGGGAAAAGTAGGCGAAGGAATTAAAAGAACATTGCACAAGAACTGTGGGAAGAGGTGAAGAAGCAACCAAAATGTGCAGAAGTTTGCTGTATTACAAACACAATCATATCCACATGAAAACTGATGTAAAACTGAAGATGACAATGTTGAAAGCTTCAAACACTACTTAACAATCCCTCATTCTAAAGACTTGCTACCTAAATGAACACCTTTCCCTTTTCTTAGATTGCACAATACATTAAGTAACAATGCTCCAAACCCTTTATTCACTGCATCTATTTCAGTTGACTTCTAAATTCTCAAAGGTCCAGACAAAATGATAAATAGACATTTACAATCCTATATGGCAAAATACTGAGTAATTTAAGATATACGGAACAATATTAATAAATCCAAACTTAATAGTACGTAGCTTTTTAAGCACAAGTTTACCTAACATGCAGTACTATAGTAATATTTACTTTATAAGCTACATTCTGGGTTCAAATTCCGCCGAGGTCGACTTTGCCTTTCATCCTTTCGGAGTCAATAAATTAAGTACCAATTGCATTCTGAGGTCAATCTAATCAACTGGCCCCAGATCTGGTTTGGTATTTCAGTTTTGAGTTTAAATCCTGTTATCAATGGTTACAAAATAAAGTTGATACTGTCAAATTACTGCCTTAGCTTTGCTCTACATTTCAAAAAAAAATTTTTCTGAAATTCTCGGAAATGATCAGGAAGTTTAATACAGACATATACCGCCTAAATTAGCCATCTAGAATTTGGATACAAATAAAAGGAAGACAGATTCATCTGACAAAGAATAAGGAATTAAGAGGTTAGAACTGAAATTTTGTAGGGGACTTGACTTTAAATTAATAGGAAGCATTTTCATAACTAAAAATTCTAATGTATATACATTTAAGTAAAAATGTGTTTTGATAAATCACCTAAACTCATATGTTTGTTACAAGTAACTTGGTATAGTTTTTTTACTCTTTTACTTGTTTCAGTCATTTGACTGTGGCCATGCTAGAGCAGCGCCTTTAGTCAAGTAAATCAACCCCAGGACTTATTCTTTGTAAGCCTAGTACTTATTCTATCGGTCTCTTTTACCAAACCATTAAGTTACGGGAACATGAACACACCACCATCGGTTGTCAAGCGATGTTGGGGGGACAAACACAAACACATAAACACACATATGCTTACGACGGGCTTCTTTCAGTTTCCGTCTACCAAATCCACTCACAAGGCTTTGGTCGGCCCGATGCTATAGTAGAAGACACTTGCCCATAGTGCCACACAGTGGGACTGAGTCCGGAACCATGTGGTTGGTAAGCAAGCTACTTACCACACAGCCACTCCTGTGCCTACTATCTCATCATTTGCCACAAGTGTTGTTGAAAGTAAAATGGAAGAAGAAAACAATGAAAACATATTTCTAGACAATTTCAGATGAGAACACTTACTATAAGAAACAAAACTTAAATTAATACTGCAGCATAAATTTAATGCAAGGGGCAAACTGTCTTCTATCAGCATAAAAATACAAAGATAACATCTAGATAGAGATCTTGAACTTACAACAACAAACGTGATTATACATATGCAGCAGAGTATGTACAACACAAGCAAAAAATATCAACATGTTATCCTGCATGCATTAAATGGGTGTGTATGTATGCACTTGTGTGTGTGTATGAGGAGTGGTTGTGTGGTTAAAAAGCTTGCTTCCCAAACATGTGGTGCCTTGGCCAAACGTCTTCTAACTTGGTTTTAGGCCTTATGAGTATGTGTGATAGAAGCCTAGAAGAAGACCACCCCACCATGTGTGTGTGTGTGTGTGTGTGTGTGCGTGCCTCTTTGTCTAGCCATCACATGATAGTTGTAAATGAGCATCATCATCATACAAATGAGGTGGTTTGTTTCCAGTCTTCTGTGGAAAAACATGTCTAGTAATGAGAAATTGCTTGGACACATGTGTGGGCTGTCAACAAGAAGGGCATCCAGCTACAGAAAATCTGCATGCATGCATGCATGAAAAAGTAGACAAATGATATGTATGTGTGTGCCCCTTTGTCTAGCCATCACATGGCTTTCAATTCCCAGGCTCAAAATCATGAGGTAGTGGGTTCGATTCACAGACTAGGCTATATGTTGTGATCTTGAGCAAGATACTGTATTTCACATTGCTCCAGTTTACTCAGCTGTAGAAATGAATTGTGACATCACTGGTACCAAACTATGTTGGCCTTTGCCTTTCCCTTGGATAACATGGGTGGTGTGGATAGGGGAGGCCAGTATGCACTAGCGACTGCTGGTCTTTCATAAACAACCTTGCCTAGGCTTGTGCCTTGAAGGGTAACTTTTTAGGTGCAATCCCATGGTCATTCATGACCAAAGGGGTTCTTTACCCAAATATATATAGTGAAGACACATGGCCTAGTGGTTAGGATGTTGTACTCATGAACGCAAAATCATGGTTTCAATTCCCAGACCAGCAGTGTGTTGTGTTCATGAGCAAAATGTTTCGTTTTACATTACTCCAGCTCCCTCAGCTATGTGTAACAGACTGATGCATTGTTCACATGAATGCTGGCCTGCTTGCCTAGGTAGTAAGATGGCATCATTCGAAAGCTACAACTATGTGAGGTAACATACAGTGACCAGCAGTGTGTAACATCCGATAGTTTATCCTTGAATACAAGCATTTCCCCTATATTCTTCTTTAGCTAAGCAACCCTAACCTTGTGGGCTCATGGGTGCTGATGCCAGTGCTTCGTGACAATACACTTTGTAAAGTGGTTAGCATTAGGATGGGCATCCAGTCAAAGAAACCATGCCAAAACAGACATGAACCCTAAGCAGCTCTTCAGCTGACCAGCTTCTATCAAACCATCCAACCCATGCCAGCATGGAAAATGGACATATGATGATAATGAGATACACAAATGCACACACTTTTATATTTTCATGCTGAGAAGCCTGGCAATACCCGGAGCCTGTGCAGGCCCTCTGAGATTTGTGAAACTGATGGCATCTTGAACCTTTGCAAATCAATAATACCTGCAAGAAAGATATGAACAGAGAAGAAATTCTAGTGGGATAACATTCTGGAAAGAGAGGACTGGGTACAACAATTAGTGCCAGTCTTGGGTGTTGAACATGAAGGTGATGAGAGGAGAACAAAAGTAACATGAGCTCAGCTTGTACCAAGAAGTACAGACCATTATAGTATCAATAGAAAAGGCAAAGAACAGAGACAGTACACAAAAAGACCAGAGTCTGTGCCTGTCTAAAAGTGAGTTTATGACAATAATATAGCCCTGAACTGAATGTGGCCTACAATGTCTGTGAGGGCAATTGTCCATTTTGGGCCTCACATGGGCTTTATAGAGTGTCAATAGTTGTTAAGTATTGGGCTATCTTGTTTCCCCTGCTCTCCAAAAATGAGTTGGTTTCTGGGATGCAGGCCTATCTAAATTTACGATGCACTTTTGCAAAGAGAGATCCTGTGATAGTGAGGCCCAACAGTTGGAGTAAACATCAGGGCTCAAGCTGCATGCTTATCATGGTTAAAGGTGTTGTGTCTTTAATCGTTTATTTCAGTCACTGGACTGTGGTCATTTTGGCGCACCACTTTGAAGAGTTTGGTCAAACAAATCAACTCCAGTACCTGTTTTGAAATCTGGCACTTATTCTAATGATCTTTTTTGTGAGGACATAAACAAACCAACAACAGTTGTCAAGTGTTGGGGGCTACAAATACACACACATATATACATGATAAGCTTCTATACAGCTTCCATCTCCCGAATTCAGTCACAAGGTGCCATGCAGTGGGACTGAACTTGAAATCACATGGTTGCAAAGCGAACGTCTTTACCAATCATAAGGTTTTGCTGTTGAAACAGACAAGATTGATTTATCTCCATTATAAGAGGCTTTTAGGGTCTGTATTCATGGAATCCATACAGGACTGAAGAATAGAGTCATCCACATAAGAGTGGCACTGATGGATTTGATGATAATTAAGTTATTGATGAACAGAAGGAAGAAAGCCAAATGTCTTGCAAACAACTTGTACATGCAAGTGCTACCAGTCAAAAACTCCACATACCAGAAGCCAGCAAGTGTATGGGGTCAACAGGAGGGAATGCGCGCTGTTTCGGGGCCTACCTCTCGAAGCAAAACCCTAGAGCATGCCAAAGTTGACAGAATGAGGGACAAAAAGAGCTCCCTTAACACATGCTGTGAGAGTAAGCTCTAATACAAAACTATCCAAACCAAAGACAAATAATGACTGAAGTCCACTGGAAAGTAAGTTTCAGTAAGAGATCCTTTTTTTCATAATAAATTTGTTTATTCAAAGTAAATGTTAAATTTGAAAGAGTCACACGATGTGCTAGACAGTTAAAAGCTTCACTGATATAACAACACTTCATCATAGCAACAGTTAATTGCCAGGTGACATAAAAGTGCAAGTCCTGTGTGGATCTGGTATAGCAGAAAGTATACTAGTGGTCACTAAGGGGAGAGAAGTATTCGAGATGTCACAGGTTGTATCTGTTAATGGTTGGCAAGACCAGAGATACCAACATACATGCATGTATACCATTATCATTATTGTTTGATGCCCATCTTTCCGTGCTTGCATGGGTTGGATGGAATTTGCTGAGGTGGATTTTCTACAGCCTGATGCCCTTCCTGTAACCAACACACATTTGTTTCCAAGTACGGTAATGTTTCTCCATGACTAGACATGTTTCCTTGCAAGACTGAAAATGAAGGTCATTGCTTGCATGATGGTGACACTCATTTACAACTATCACAACAAGTCGAGGAAAGTAGGCAGTAACACACATACATATGAGTGTGTACGTGTGTACATGAGAGAGTTCTTTCAATTTCTGTCAATCAAATCCACTCACCAATGCTTTGGTTGGCCCAGTGGGATTGTGCCACACAGTGGGACTGAACCAAAAGACTACATGGTTGGGAAGCAAGCTTCTTACCAGAGCCACAATCATCATCATCATCATCATTTAATGTCTGTTTTCCAAACTGACATGGCTAGGAATGGTTTGTCAGGAGCTGGAAAGTCAGAAGGCTGCACTAAGATCTGTCAGTTTTGGCAGGGTTTCTACAGCTGGATGCCCTTCTTAATGCCAACCACTTTACAAAGTGGCACCTGCATCAGTGATGTCACCAAGTAACTTACAGGACAAAACCTCTCAACTGGAAGTGGGGGGTAGTATTGAGGAAGAGAAAAGGTGACTTGCATTAGAAAAGAAAAATGGCAGATGTTGTGATGGGGAGAGAGGGAGACACTCAAGTTACAGAGTGGTGTACACAGTGAAGTGGACCAGGGATTGGAGTGAGTGAGTGGGTTCACTACATTTGAAAAGGAGAGTGGGAGCTAGAAGTGGGGGTGTTGTAATGAGTGGGCATTGGGAGAGGGAGGATATATTAGGAAAATATTTTGTGGGGAAGGGATTTAACAGGGCATATTGTATGCACATAGGTACACGAGAGGGTGGGAATACACACACACACATACATTTGAATACAGGCATTCATATATATATATATATATATATATAAAAAACCCAAGCTAGCATGAAAAGTAAATGTAACTTTCTGCTGATTAAAAAGAGAAAAGAAAAAAAAACTATGAGTGCATGTGTGTTTGTGTACAAAAACTTTGTAGAATAGAATATAAGTGAACTCACAAAGAAAGATTTCCTGTCACAAACAGAGTGGTATTTCTGAAAAGGTTTTCAGCACTATACTTTCTCAATATCTCAAAAAATATCTAGTATATTATCAATGGTCTTATTTTTCATTTAGATTGCCTGTACATTAAAAACATTAGCCAGTACCACCTATAAAATTAAATTGAAAACTAATGCTTTGCAAACTAATTTCATAATAGTTATTATTGTATACCTTAAGCCTCCTGACTAGCCTAATCTTTTATGCAATGGTGATGATTAAAGTTAAATGGTCATGTAGTGTCATGATACAATATTTAGGCCTAAAAAGTAAAGGATTAGATTGTGCTTTTGTAAGACGATTAGCTTAAATCCTTTTTTTATTTTTTTGTTATTACTTTCGTACAGAAATTGTTGGATGGATACAATTTTTATTTAAACATATTGGCATAAATAGTATACAATGTTTTTGCATGTACCTCTCTGTCTCTCTCTCTCTATCTCTATATATATATATATATATACCTTCATCATTATTGTTTAACGTCCGTTTTCCATGCTGGCATGGGTTGGACGGTTTGACTGGGGACTGGCAAGGTTTCTACAGCTGGGTGCCCTTCCTAACACCAACCATTCCAAGAGTGTAGTGGGTGCTTTTTATGTGCCACCAGCACAGGAGCTGGCCAGGGTGGGGACTGGCATCGACCATGATTGGATGGTGCTTTTTACATGCCATCAATACAGGAGCCAACTGGGGAGGTGGGGGACTGGATGGCATTGACCACATTCAGATGGCGCTTTTTACATGCCAGCGGCACAGGGGGCCAGTCAGGCAGCAATGGCATCAACCCACGCTTCAATGGTGCATATTACGTGCCACCAGCACAGGTGTCAGTCAGGCGGCAGTAGCATCGGCCACAACTACAATTTACATATTCATTTCGATCCTAATTTGTTTTTGATTTCTGATTTTATTTGACTCAATAGGTCGCCCGATTATTCAAAGGTACTTTTAAATGGGCTGGTTATGCGACACTGGAATAGGCTACAGCTGTGATCCTACTTTACTTGCCAGGTCTTCTCAATCACAGCATATCTCCAAAGGACTCGGTCTCTTCTCATTGCCTCTGCAATTGCCTATACATAATCAACTGAAATTGTGAGGATAATCTGGTGCTTGACTGAGAAAAGAAAACTTCGAATGACCCATTATTGTTTTCTTTGTATCGTCTATCTGGACGTTTTGTTATCCCATTTTTGTATCACCTAGCTGTCCAGATGCTTTGCACTCTAGTCCCATTATATATATATATATATATATATATATATATATATATGTGTGTGTGTGTGTGTGTGTGTATGTGTGTGTGTGTGTGTGTGTGAGTGTATGTATGTATACATATATACATATCAGGGTGCAGGTGTTAATATATAGAAATATGACAAAAATCCATACCTGTGAAAGATTTCAAAACATTTATAAAGACAGGGCCTTACAGCTGTTCCCAGGATATTTTATAAATCCCTTCATCGGAGACAGTGTAAGAAAATGGTTATGCTTAAATAATGGAACTGCAGATACAATATACCTACATATTTCACGTCTGTTTTCATTCCTTCACTTCATTCTCTATTTCACATCTTCTCTAGAATAACTATTGCTTAACCATTCTCTCGCACCGTCTCCAATGAAGGTATATATAAAATATCCCTGAAACAGCTGTAAGACCTCATTATAAATGTTCTGAAATATTTCACAGCCTTGGATTTTTATCTCATTCTATGAACTTTATATATATATATATACACATCTATATATGCTTAAATATATATACATAAACATATCTACATACATATACACAGAGATATATCGACATACATATACATAAATATAGATACATATAAACACAAAAATATATACATACATATATACAAATATATATATACATATACATGTTTATATATATATGTACATACACTTATACATACAAATAAACATACATATATATATATATATGCATATACATACAAACATATACGCGTTTACTCTTTTACTTGTTTCAGTCATTTGACTGTGGCCATACTGGAGCACTGCATTTAGTCAAGCAAATCATTGCCAGGACGTATTCTTTGTAAGCCAAGTACATATTATATCCGTCCTTTTGCTGAACTGCTAAGTAACAGGGAGGTAAACACACCAACATCGGTTTTCATGCGATGTTGGGGGGATGGCATACAGCTGTAGAAACTCTGCCAAATCAAGACTGGAGCCTGGTACAGCCATCTGGTTCGCCAGCCCTCAGTCAAAATCATCCAAGCCATGCTAGCTTGGAAAGCGGACGTTATACGATGATGATGATGATACAGACTTGTATACAACGGGTTTCTTTCAGTTATCATCTGTTAAATCCACTCACAAGGCTTTGGTCGACCCGAAACTATAGTAGAAGACACATGCTCAAGGTACCACACAGTGGGACTGAACCCACAGCATATATATGTACACATATGCATACGTATATATATATATATATATATATATACACATATATAATTAAAAGTTTACATATACATACACATATGTATATGTGCATCTATATATATATATATACAGATGCATATCTACATGCATATATATATTCATATATACCAAGATGCATATATATATATACATATCTACATAGATGTATATATATATACACATACATATCTACATAGGTGCGTATATATATTGATAAATATATACACATATATATATATACATGTGCATATATATAGATATGCATGTATATATGTATTTACATGCATATATAGATAAACATACATATATATATATACATACATACACATATGTATATATACATACATATATAGATAAACATACATACACATATGTATATATACATACATATATAGATAAACATACATACACATATGTATATATACATACATATATAGATAAACATACATATATATATATACATACATACACATATGTATATATACATACATATATAGATAAACATACATATATATACATACATATATGTATACATACATACATATATATTTACATACATATATAGATAAACATACATATATATATACATACATATATGTATATATACATACATATATATTTACATACATATATGTATATATACATACATATATATTTACATACATATATGTATATATACATACATACAAATACATATATACATATATATATACATCTATATATACATCTATATATACATCTATATATACATCTATATATACATCTATATATACATCTATATATACATATATATACATATATATATACATCTATATATACATCTATATATGTACATATCTGTATACATACGTCTACATATATAATATATATATATATATATACACATATATACATATATATATACATCTATATATGTACATATCTGTATACATACGTCTACATATATATATATATATATATATATATATACGTGCATATATATACATACACACACACATATCCATATACATAGAACCATATATATGTATATACATTCATATATATATAAATCCACATATATACAAGCATATATATATTCACACCCATACATACATGTATTATATCTATACATGTACACATGTATATATATATACGTCCATATATATACATCTATATATATATATGCATACATATACACACATCTATATATATGCATATATACATACATATGTACATATACACATCCATATATATATACATGCATACATATACAAGCACAAATACACACACACATATACGCATATAGACATGTACATGTATATGTATACACATGGATATATATATACATGGTTATACATATACATGGATATAAATACATATATATATATATACGTGTGTATATATGCATGTATATACATGTGTATATCTATATATATACATATACATGCATATGTATATACATATATATGTATACACACATGCATATACATACATGTATATATATATGCACATGTATATATACATTTACACATAAGTATACATACATATATATATATACACACATATTCATAAATGCATATATATACATGCATATACATACATATATATATACATATATATACATGCATATACATACATATATATATACATGCATATATATATACATATATATACATGCATATATATATACATATATATACATGCATATACATACATATATACATGCATATACATACATATATATACATGCATATACATACATATATATACATGCATATACATACATATATACATGCATATACATACATATATATACATGCATATACATACATATATATACATGCATATACATACATATATATACATGCATATACATACATATATATACATGCATATACATACATATATATACATGCATATACATATATATATATATATACATGCATATATATACATGCATATACATATATATATATATATACATGCATATATATATATATACATGCATATATATATATACATATATATACATGCATATATATACATATATATATACATGCATATATATATATATATACATGCATATATACATATATATACATGCATATATATACATATATATATACATGCATATATATATACATATATATATACACATATATATATACATGCATATATATATACATATATATCTTCATGCATATATATACACATATATCTTCATGCATATATATACACATATATCTTCATGCATATATATACACATATATATTCATGCATATATATACTTATTCATATACATGCATATATATACTTATATATTTACATGCATATATATATATACATACATGCATATATATATATACATACATGCATATAATATATATACACACATGTATATATATATACATATGCATATAATATATATACATATGCATATAATATATATATACACATGCATATAATATATACATATACACATGCATATATACACACATATATATACATGCATATACATATATCTATGTGCATACATATACTTATATATATATATATGCATATATACACTTATATATACATGCATATATATACTTATCTATATAAATGCATAAAATATATATATACACATGCATATATATTATGTATATATATATGTATTTATATATACATATATGTATATATATATATAGGTATACACACACACACACCGATAGTGAAGCAACTCAAGGTAGTTTCTTCTACAATAGCTCCAGGCCAGTAAAGATGTGTGAATCGTGAGATAAGAAACTAAATGAAGCATATTATGTGTATGTGTATGTATGTGTGTATATATATATATATACATACACACACACACACGAGTATATATATATACATACCTACATACATACACACTTATGTATACATATACATACACACACTTATGCACATACACTTGAGTATATATATATATACAATGTCCAACCCATACAAATATGGTACAAGGACATTAAAATATAATGAAATACACGTACAAATACACATATACATGCACACCAAAAGAAATGTATACATATAAACATGTATACACACACATAATCACATATATAAATAATTACTCGTATACATTCAAATGCATATACATATATAAATACACACATTTGTAATATATATATGTAAATATATATATTAAACATACATTTATCCAAACTCATACACACACGGCCACACAGGTAAATACTTAAAAAATATTCGCATACATACCTATATACATACATGTTTATATATGTTTTATAAACATATATTTTCTATACATATACAAAGAATATATATATACACGCATTTAACATATGCATACTCACACAGACCCACATACAAACATGCATTCATGGAAACCTATATACATATATGCATTAAACAAGCATATATATATGTATATATATGTATGTATATATATATATATATACACACACATAAAATCGTGTTTGTGTGTGTGTATAAAACAAATGTTCACACACACGTATACACATATATGCATCAATATATACTTACACAAATACATATATAAATATAGATACACGCACACACATTTCTGTGTGTATACATACATATATATTTGTGTGCATAATATATATACATACATATATATATATATATATATATATATATATATATATTTATTTATATATATATACATATATATAGTAATACACACACACATACATGCACATATATGTACGTATACATACACATAAGTATAAACACACACAATATATATGTATGTATTTTTGTGTTATATACTGATATACTTCATCAAATCTATTACAGACAAAATATTCTTAATACAACCATTGCGATATTCAAATTCCCAACGAAACATCAGAAACGAATTAGTAGGAAAAACGTCATTTTTACATGTAGGTGCATATATAAGCAACAATCACAAGACAACAGACATAAGACTTTACTCTCGCCACTGTTCTATGTTACTAATTGAAATAATCAATTTGAATAGGCCTGAGAAATAATACCACATTCAAAGACAATTATTAAAAGCATTATTTATTCAGAAAACAGATTGTGTGTGTTTTTTTTTTCTCTTCTTGTTCAATATTCGTTTTCTTCAATTTGATTATAGTATTTATTATATGACATTGTAATATATCCGAGTCCATTTTTCCTGACTGAGAGAGAGAGAGATGAAACGAACAGCATTCGTGTATCAACATTAATAATCTTAATTTTAGCCATCGTGAATTCATTATACTCTGTATACACACACACACATAGAGAATTTTATAAATATAATTTAATATATTGAATCAGGACTTCTATGGCACATTTTTATATAAATATATACCGTTATATAATACATTATATGCACATATATGTATAATATATATATGCATACGTTTATATATATATATATATGCATATATATATATACTTACGTTTATATATATATATGCATATATATATATATATATACATACGTTTATATATATATATATGCATATATATATACATACGTTTATATATATATATATGCATATATATATATACATACGTTTATATATATATATATGCATATATATATATATACGTTTATATATATATGCATATATATACATACGTTTATATATATATGCATATATATACATACGTTTATATATATATATATACACACATAATTAAAATTATATAATACATATAATATACATGCACGTACATTTATAATATATACACATGCATTTATATATATATATATATAGCTGAAAAGATGCATATATATAGATACATGTATTTGCTTATACCCATACATCCAAATGCGTATGTATGTATATATATATAAAATATTTTCATGCATGCATATACAAACATAAGAGTGTATAGGTATATAAACGTTTACAAATATAAGTAGTATATAAAATATTTTTATACGTGCAACCACACACATGCATATATATATATATATAATTATATAATTTAAAATATATTTACACACACATATGAATGTATATGCACACACACTCATATATACATATATATATATATATATATATATATATATATATATATATATATATATATATATATAATCTCCATCCTTCCCCAGAATTCCCTCAGACAAGCAACAAGTAGATCTCTTAGATCTCTTGAATTTCTGCAGCTTCTTTGGAGAGAAATTGGATCCAAATGTTGTCCAAGGTTTTATAGAATCAAACGTCATTTCGACAAATCGATGACAGAATATGAAGATGACTAAGGCAACAACCGCACAAGAAATTTCAACACGGAACATATTTACACCAAAAAGAAGAACAATCCCACTACGAATTTAATATATTCTGAATAACTTTGCTTGCTCTCTATACTGATATCGGTATATATGTATTTATTGGTCAAGTAGATTTATAATACATACATATATATATAATATATATATATATATACAATTGATCTCAGTGATGTAAATGAGATTTTTGCCTTTCTTATCTTTTCTTTTCCCGTTTTTTTTTTTCTTTCTTTCATTTTCTTTTTTTTTTTTTGCGGAAGAATGCTTAGGCACCGGCAATAGAGATACATATATATATTTTAAAAGTACAATTACACATCATCGATGACCTCAAGAGATATCCTATTTAACGAAAGGGAAAAAAAATATACTTAGACTACTGCGATCTTGCAGCTTTTTTGATGTGAGCAAGGAGGGGAGAGTATACTATGTTGTAGCTAATTCTATAATGCATGCTGGCTTCAGTAGTGCTACCAATGAGATCACTGACCCAGTGCAATGATACTGCATACTGATTGATTACTAAGGG
Organism: Octopus sinensis; assembly: GCF_006345805.1. Lineage (NCBI taxonomy): Eukaryota > Metazoa > Mollusca > Cephalopoda > Octopoda > Octopodidae > Octopus > Octopus sinensis. Next base: position 18,865,313 of record NC_043003.1, read on the forward strand.
ATCACAGCCTCATATATATATACATACATATATATAATTACACACACAATTTATATCTACCCATCGACATATAGCTAGGTGTGCGTGTGTGCGTATTAAATATATATATATACCTACATATATATATAATTATATATATATAATATATATACACATATATATTATATATATATACATATATATATAATATATACATACATATATATATAATATATACATACACATATATATAATATATACATACACATATATATATAATACATACATACACATATATATATAAAATATACATACATATATATAAAATATACATACACATATATATTATAATATATATATACATATAATATATATATAATATACATATATATATATACATACACATATATATATAAAATATACATACATATATATAAAATATACATACATATATATAAAATATACATACATATATATAAAATATACATACATATATATAATATATACATACATATATATAATATATACATACACATATATATAATATATACATACACATATATATAATATATACATACACAAATATATAATATATACATACACAAATATATAATATATACATACACAAATATATAATATATACATACACATATATATAATATATACATACACAAATAGATAATTATATATATATATAATATATACATACACAAATAGATAATTATATATATAATATACACATATATAATATATAATATAATATATACATATATAATATATACATATAATATATACATACACATATAATTATATATATATATAATATATACATACACATATATAATATATATATATATTACATAGTTATATATACAATATATACATATATATGTACACATATATAATATACATATATATGTATGCATATATATATACATATATATGTATGCATATATATATATATATATATATATATATATATATATATATATATATAATATATATACAGAGAGAGAGAGAGAGAGAGAGAAAGAGAGGGATGGAGGAAAAGATATTAACAAAAATTCAAGCATCTCATCAGGTGCGAAGATTTCACGAACATTAGAAATTGTGAAAATTAATTATATCACATACACAACTTCATTTCATGTGTGTGTATGCACAATTGGCATAGACATATAGATATTGTATATCTGAACATATCTACGTTATATATACACACATATATCTATATAACCGAAGTAAATGCTCTCGCTCGAAATCCAGGAACATTAACTTTGAAAATATGATCAAGGTATTATAATTTTATGAGAGAATGTTGACGGAAACGTTGAGAATAGCAGTTACCCAAGAGGAATACACACACGCGCACATACACACGTATATATATATATATTCCTACTACATATATATATCAACTGACCTTAACAAGTGTAAACAAAAAGAAAAAGAATATAAATGAAAGAAGAAAACGAAAACGCATACTTAATAGGAGTTATAAAAAGGGGGATCTTTTTATTTATTTATATTTCTTCGTAATTTTTCCGGAAGAAATACTTGAATGGTATAAACAACAGCGAGGGTGGATGATATAGCAAGACAACGTTTGAATGTACAGCAGCACCGATCGAAGCACTCCATATCTCTTACAAGAATCATTAACATTTAACACACACACACACATCAGTACAGTGAGAGACAGGTATCCTCTAAAATCGACCCCTGATATTGTAATCACCGTATCTCTGTACTTTCTACTGACTCATTTGCTAACCATACATGTGCTTCTCTGGGTGTTCTTTAAGTCTTTTTCTAACTGGGGGGTTACCCTTAGCATCTTTCATATAAAACTTAACAGAACTTCCGGCGTTAATCAATTCTTCTTCTTAATTCTCCATCATTACAACACATCGTTAAAATCCTTCAACACCCAAGAATGCATATAGTTTTTTTTTTTAGGTGTTTTTTTTTTACATTTTTAAAGCTATTCTAACTGTCATTTCGTTAATTTATACAAAATGGCGACGGTATTCCGTGCCCAGTGTCAACTCGAATTCTTAGGTTGGTCCGCATTTACAAGACAAAAAAAGCGGCAGCATCGCCAACTAGAAACGTATTAAATGACATATCATCTTACCTGAGGGGTGGTGGCTTGCAACTGTTTTTGAAATGCGTCCCTTTCTCTTTCAACTTCACCTAGTTTTGCTTGGCCTAGACTGTAAGCTTCTTGGGTCTCACGTAAGGTTTCCATCAACTTGTCGCGCTCGTCCAACATGTTAACCATAAGCTGTTCGAAATTAGCATCATCTTGAGCACCCTGAGCTTCCCGGTCATTCGACCCATCTTCCGAAATCGTTGGCATCACGTCACACATCATTTTGAATGCTTTATATTATGAAGAACTCTACACACGATAAATTTAAGGGGAAAATATCCGAATGAAATGGCTCTTTTGGTTTTCTAATCCTTTTTTAAATATCTTCTCTCTTTTAAAAAGTAAAAATTCCTACTAACCACCACCACAGGGAAAGATCATACACAAACTGTTGTTATAATTCTAGGTAAAACACACACTCCACAGAGATCCGCCTACGTTTATCCATATTTTCTGCAACATAAAATCCTAATCTTTCCGTTTAGATATGTCATGAAAATGTACATCTCTCTCATCTCAAGTTTATGTGACAAGAATCGTTGAGAATCATACTGAGGGGCTCCGGTGTCCTTCCCAGAGAGGGCAGTAACAGTTATCCCTCACACAGAAACCCTTTCGGAAGCCATTTTCCTCCCTCATAAACTGTGTCATTCCCACAATGCATCAAAATAGCCTCTAGTTCGATTTTTTGCCACTTGATGGCGTTATTCATAATGTTGCATTATGAATATGCTGTTCACCCGGCGCCTAGTATTATCTCAAGACCAGAGAATAGAATACTATACAACCGATGCATAAAATTTTTGCCTTTTCTTCATATATATACAAACGATTTTATAAATGATTTTTTTCCCGTTATTCAGTAATATTTTTAATTTATTTTGTTTTAAATTAGGAGATAATTTTTAATAATTATTTTTGAAATTATTAATATTTTTCATTCTGACTAACCAGTTATACTGCGCTGTGTAATGTAATCCGTTCGAATCAATTTCCTTGAAGATTACATGTACACAGGAAGCCTGTTGGATAGCAGTGTAAAAGTGCCGTCTTATTAGCAATTGAGGCGTAACTAGCCGTGTTTCATCACATTATGGAAGTTGTCTGTCTATCGAATGACTTACAATAAATTCGAACAGCATTAATTGCCGTGAGGTCATGTTTTGCACCAACATGTGGAAATGTCAAAAGAGTTCAAGAAAGAGCTAAAAAATAAAAAACGAAGGGATGTCCTTTTAACAGGTAAGTAACACTTGGAAAACACACCGTACGTACCCGTGAACCCAGTAAAGCTTATGTTTATTATTACCAAACCATCATTCGGTGTTTACAATTTTTATCGTCGTTCAACTTCGTTTTAAACATTTGTTTTATAATTTACAAGTAATATACTCCCATCATCTTGCTTTATATTACACTACCGTTCTGTTATTGGGTCTGTTTATTGGGTCAAGAACTTCATTTATTTTCATTAAAGGTATACGTGTCCGTTTCGGTTGCCCTGCCAATGTGACAAATTGGTCCTCGGATTTTTTATGTGTTTATATTTAATCTTGTTAATTATAAATTTACGAAAATTAACCCTTCTATCCCCGTGGAACTGGTATTTGTTGAATATCCGCTGCAACTGTTGATGGCTTGCATAGGATAACGTATCGAAAAATTTCCCGCTTAATAACTAATTGATTTTTATGCTTAATAATTAGGTTCCGTTACATATATACATGTAGGTGTGTTTATATGTAAAGTTTCAGAAATCTATTCTTTGTTTCTTGAACTAAAAAAATAACTGTTTATTCTCTTACACTATTGTTTCTTGGGACGATACGACACACCTTAAGGAACTTAAATTGTTGACGTGGTATGCAATACATCTATTTGTATCTTTTCGCAACAGACGGTCAACTTTGAAATAAAGTGAATTTGTTCTTTTGGGTTCAACTTTTGTTTTCTTTTTTAATTAACTCAAATTCTTCCGATCCTCGTTTTTAATTTAACTCTTAAAACTCACGATCAAATCTTATAAACTATTATTACGTATCCAAATACCTCTTTTTCTCCTCTCCCCGTTATCTATATATATATATATATAATATAATGTTTGTGTATATAATTTTGGTGTTGTTCCTTTTTACTTGAGCTAAGACTTAAGTGTTAGAATTCAAAGAATTCTATCGTGTTGCACTGTGACAGTCGTTCCAAACACACGTATCCTGCCTAACTTTTGTATTTTATGATTTTATTGCATACGGTAATGTGTCAAAAAATGTCTTCATACATGCATAACCTGATCACAGACAATTCCTTTACATCTAGAACAAGTTTCAAAACAACGGATCTGTCATATTTTCGAACTGTGGACGGTGTATTCTTTGATTAACGCTGATATTTAAAAAGAAGCCTTGCTTGCATATGTTTGTAATCAAACAATTGTTAATTACAGTTCAAAGGTATCGCTTGATTCTGAAATTTCTTATTGGGCTGTCTAAATAAGTTTAAAATTATGTTTCTTGTTCGCCCCATGTAGAACTGGAAAAGGTTCCATTTCAGTATGTCTATGCAAATTTAAATTATTCTATAATTCTTTGTACTATAGGCAAAGGCCTGAAATTTTAGGGGAAGGGGCTATTCGATTACATGGACCCTAGTGTTCAGTTGATACTCATTTTATCAACCCGAAAGGATGATAGGCAAACTTCGCCTAGAGGAACTTATGGGCATTGGTTTGCATAGTTTCGCTTTATGAAAATTTGAAATACTGTCGTTTCAGGAGTTTTTTTTATATAAGGATAAATATATATATATTTAAATTATTATATACTTCAAGATGCAAACGAAATTATTCTGATGCGTTTATATATATATATATTGTCCCTGGTGGTTGTTTGAATTAAAAACATGTTCTTTATCAAATGGTGAGAAATCCCGAAAGAATGTTTCTGTAGAATTCCTAATGATGATGCTCCAATTTTTGTTTTAAAGATAAAAACAGCACCAAACATGCAAAAGTACATGTTGTATACATATATATTATATGGAATCTTCCCAGTCATCATTTCAATCGGAACCGTTAGAAAGTGAAAGTGCATGCAATGCTAAAACTTTGGTCATTCACATGAGTTTCATTATTGAATGTACATTATTTTACTCGTAATTCCGCAACAGAAAACCTAGAAAATATTTTCATTTCGTAGCGAAAAAAAACACGTCCTGTTATTCGTAACTGATTTTCTTTTCTTTTTACTAACATGTTAACTTGCATCTACATTGCACGCACCTATGCTCTGTAGTGTGAGATTCCAGTTTTTATAAATACCATTTTTTTTTTCACCAGTTGCTATTTCAAGAGCTAGCAACTGGTTAACATCGACGAGTCATAACTTAACATATACCAACTACATATGTTCATTTTATAGATTGTTCAGTCACCAATATTGTGATCGTTACAATCACATGGAACATACATTATCAGTCATTATTAACATTTTGGTATCGTATTTTCTTTCGTTGGTGAGAGAATCGACCACCTGGTGTTTTTATTTTATTTTAATCTATTTTTTAACTATATTCTTTGAGTTCGAAACTCACTTTTTAAGTGAAATGAGTTTATATGCCTCAATCAAATTGAGGGATTTTATATAATGCCCACTAAGTGTTACATATTACTGTGGAGCTGGGGATGGGGGGGGTCTTAATTTGCTTAATGTCATGTGATGAGTTCCTACAGAATATACGGAAACTACAATAGCAATGGGCATTGCATGTATTTACAAAGTATAAAACTCCAATAGTACGTGTTGTTTTTTTTCTTTTTCTTTTCCAGTTTTGTCCCAAACTCTTTTGTAGTTTTAATGAACATGAGTGTATTATTGGTTATTTATTAACATCGGAGAAATAAAGACTAGGTCAAATGTTACAGGGTTTCAATTATAGTCAGTGATCATCGTTATGGTTCCTACCACGAGTCTCAGGGGTTCATAAACGCTGCTGCTTATTATCAAATTCAGTTTCAACCTGGATAGGGCACCAGTCTATCTACTGCAAGAACTTAGAAATTTTGAAGCCTATTACTCATAGTTAGATAATCTGAGGTATGAAAAATAATATAACATTGTCAGAATCATAAAATAACTACAAGAGATGTGAACTTGCAACCTTCTCCTTTTGATCATTTCATTTCTGTGACAGTGGTGCACCAAACTGATTATGTAAAAGTTCCTGGTCATATATTTTCCTGTATTGGCCACTTTCACCCATCACCCTGTAGTAAAAAAAAATATAAACTGCATCCATTATGACATCAGCTTGTTACTCTTAATGACTTAGAATTCCACCAACTTCAACCTGAATATGATGCTCCTGCATGGCCACTGACTAGTGACTAAAACAAAAGATATACCACAGCTGTAGTTTTTTGAGTTGTCACTCAAATACTATTATCATGCTTGCCATGTCATGCTTTTCACTCAACAATATATTCAGTCGATGACTTCCATTTCCCAGGGAAAATGTGTTGTACCCATCTATCTTTTCTTTTCTTTTCTTTTTCCGCCCTTTTCAAGCCTAGCCAGACTCATGGGCCCGGTTTCTGTTGCGTATGTGTTCCCTCCAAGCTGGACGGGACACCAGTCCATTGCAGCGTTACTCAAGAAACAGGAAGAAAGAGTGAGAGAAAGTTGTGGCGACAGAGTACAACAGGGGTCGCCACTACCCCCTGCCGGAGCCTTGTGGAGCTTTACGTGTTTTCGCTCAATAAACACACACAATGCCTGGTCTGGGAATCGAAACCACAATCCTCTGACCGCAAGTCCACTGCTCTAGCCACTGGGCCATTGCGCCTCCACATACCCCTCTATATGATGCAGATATTCATTGAACTTTGTATTCTCACCACAGCCACAAACAAAATCAAATGCAGTGATCATCATCATTACCATCACTGTTTAACATCCGCTTTCCTTGCTTGCATGGGTTGGATGGTTTGACTGAAAACTGGTAAACCAGGGGGCTACACCAGGTTCCAATCTGATTTGGCAACGTTTCTACAGCTGGATGCTCTTCCTGATGCCAACCACTCCAAGAGTGTAGTGGGTGCTTTTTACATGCCACCAGCACGGATGCCATTGACCTGATACCAGTATCAGCCACAACTACAGTCTCACTTGGCTTGATAGATCAACACAGGCACAGTATATTACCAAGGGTCTTGGGTACCTGTCCCCGCTTCCATGAGGCTCAATGCCCAAACAGTGCTTTTTACATGCCACCATCATGAGTGCCAGTCAGACAGCACAGGCATTGGCCACAACTACGATTTCACTCAGTTTGACAGGTCTTTAGAAGCACAGAATATCACCCAACCATTGAAGGGTGCTTTTAACAGGCCAGTTATGCGACACGCATCGGCCACAACTATAATCTCACATGGTTTGATGGGTCTTCTCAAGCATGGCATATCTTCAAAGGTCACAGTCACTTACCATTGCCTCTGTGAGGCCCAATATTCAAAGATCGTGCTTCACTAGCTCATCTCATGTCTTCTTGGGTTTACTTCTTCCACAGGTTCCCTCCACTGTTAGGGTGTGACACTTCTTCACACAGCTGTTCTCATCCACACACATCACATAACCATACCAACCCAGTCGTCTCTCTTGCACACCGCATCTGATGCTTCTTATGCCCAACTTTTCTCTCAGGACGCTTACACTCTGTCATGCATGCACACTGACATTACACATCCAGCGGAATATACTAGCTTCATTTCTTACAAACCTATGCATGTCCTCAGCAGTCACAGCCCATGATTATAATTTTGCAGAAAAGTAATTGTACCTTGTATATTTGCTCTTTATCAGTTTAACTCCTTTATATTAACATTTGACACACTTGGTTAGTTAATAATCATGTTTTTTTTATTTCTTAAGTTAGATTACAGATGAACCATGAAATATTTGGTGGATCCAGCTTAATGAAAATGAAAACATTACACTGAACATTTAATAATATCTAACCTGCACTCTCTTAGCCTTAGTTGCTCCTATACAGCTGACCTGCCATTAAGATACCTCCAATCATCCCTGTTTCCAACATAGTCACCTGCATCTTACCAGGTGATGCTAAGTTGTTTCAGATCTTCTTTGAAAATGACATGCCATATTTTCTTGAGTCTCCCTCCCTTCATCCTTCACGTAGTACCCATTGTATAGCTGTTTTGGGGATTCGTTCTTCCGGTAGTCGGAAAACATGACCTGCCAGTCTTGCTCCTCTTTCTGCCACAATCTCCTGCAAGCTATGCAGATTGGCTCGTCCCTAGACTTCAGAGTTTGCAGTTCTGCCCCTGTAGGAGATTTTGAACATTCTGCTGTCCACTATTTTTCATTTCTTAATTGTTTGATTTTGTAAGAAAACTTTTCTGGTTGGAAAACACCTACTTTTAGCAAGGTGAATACTTTTACTCTCTTGGAGGCCTAGTAGTGCCTGGTACATCCCTTATACAGCTAACATCCACAACTGCCAAATCCCATGTGGTTGACACCTACAACATCTGGAGGAAATCACCATTACAAAATCTCCACTAAGAAAGCAAAGGATACATTTATGCATGACATGGCCTGCAAGCCCTACCACTTCTTACAGTTGTTCCTTGGTAAAGTTCTCAACTAAGTTTGCAAAATCCTATTTGCTAGTCTTTAATCAAAATAAGTTTGTTAGCAGCGCACCTGTAGCTAGAGCCACTATATTCACTGATCACTTACATATAAATTCCTGCTACACACCTTGATCAATGCACCTCCCAAACTTCTCTTCCTGGTAGCTTCCTCCTCATCTGTATACAGTGAACAAGTTATATCTAGTAATGTGTATTGAGTGTCTCCCCTTAAGCTGCTTCTACTCTCACCAAACACATCCTTTCTGATCTGGATAGCTACCACTTTATTTTCCTCATTTCCTTTATCTCAAAGGTGATATAAATTATTGTAAATGGCCTTTGCCCTTATCACCTACACATTAGAAAAAAGGCAGTTAGAATCTTCATAAACTTTAATTATGCTAAGTGTCACAATCTTTGATGGCCTTTCATTATGATAACATACCATTAACAGACAGAATTGCATCTAAAAGACCAGACCAGGGATTACCTCAAGTCTGAGCAGTTATGGACCCTCTACAAAAGTACAAGTTCAACCACAGAGTATTGTTCACACATCTAGCTTGGGTGGTTTTAAGTTCCTATTTAAAATAGGTTATATGACAGATTTTAGAAAAATAAATTTTAATGGCTTAGTCACAGGAAGCAGTTCAGAAACTTTTGGAGACCTCCAAAACCAGTAAGACCTTTTCCATAGACTTGCAACAGTGGAATCTGCTAATCAAACTGAAGGACCTGATGGTAGGGTCAGATGTTAACTTCTTAGCATACCACTACCACATACTCATTGACATGCTGCATCATCCTCTCTCTCTCTCTCTCTCTTTTTTTCTTAGACCATCTCTGCAACAGCTTCTTGTTTCTTTACTACCCACAAGAGGCTACACACAGAGGGGACAAACAAAGACAGACAAACAGATTAAGTCGATTATATCAACCCCAGTGCATAACTGATACTTATTTAATCGACCCCAAAAGGATGAAAGGCAAGGTTGACCTCAGTGGAATTTGAACTCAGAACGTAGCGTGAGACAAAATACTGCTAAACTTTTCACCCAGTGTGCTAACGATTCTGCCAGCTCGCCGACTTGCAACAGTTTCTGCTTTTCAAAAGTAGGAAGCTGTGTCACACCTGTATTCACTAAATGCATCCACCTCTCCTCCTTTCATTGTCACACTCTCTGGAACTTACAGAGGTTCAGCTTAAATTACATTAAACTCACCAGTCTGAAAAGCCCCCACCCCCCTTTGATAAGTTCTGGACACTGCTCTGTCTTCCTTTAACCAAGTAATAAATGAATTAAAAAAAGAACAAACAAGCTAGTTAATTGACATGATTAAACCAACACACTTTCCTACATGCACTGTTTCAGGGTATCTCATTCTAATAAAATTTGTTCTTTCATTATTGGATAGATACTTGAGATTTACATTTTCATTGCACACAAAAGTATTTTATTTTCCTTCGTAACACATTCTGACCCTTATGGAAATGCATTGTTTTATGAAGCATTTTCCTACCTAACAAAGATTCTGGTTTTATTTCATAAGATTATTTGTCACTGTATCACACAAAACAGCCACTTGAGGTGAATAATTACTGTTGGAACTCTTGAACTCTGGCATAATTCCACTTAGATTGAAATTCTATTTTTAAAAAAAAAATACCCAATTGTCTTATCTCTTCCAATTGTTATATGTTGCATGGCCTTGATACTGGTACTTAGTGACTTGCTGGGTGTTGGAGTTAGAATAGAATATGCAAGTTTTTTTTATTGTTGCAATAATTGATCTGCATTACAAATAGAGCAACATTTTGCAGTTGTTTAGTTCCATGTCTGCTCTGATGAAGCAGATTCGTGATCAGACCCTTTTTTTATCCCCCAGATATTGTACCAAAAACTACAATATTCATTATGTCTTACCTTTTATTTAAGATGATAAGGTATGATTTGAGGAAGCTTTGGCTGCTATTTCTAACAGGTTGGAGGTTTCTTTATGTAACATGTAGAGGCTTCTTTATATTCATCCCTACCCCTCTTCTAATAATTTAAGACAAGCTAAAAACAGTTCATTCAGTTTTTTTTTTTTTTTCCTGTAGTATTACTTTGTGAAATTTCATTACAAAGCTAGCATTCCACTAAAACTATCACAGAGAGCCAATATGTTAAACATTATATACAACCCTGCCGGAGATTTTCACTCAGTACCTAAGGAACACATAATAATTCAACCAAACACATTGTAAACACATACCATATGCAATTACTATCATCACCATTTTTACTACTTATCATGCTGGCACGACTTAGTGAGTCTATTTCATAATAGTGTCTCTCCACTTGTGGTCCTTCATCATCTCTTTGTGAGGCTTAGCATCTTGAGATCATCCCCTACCGCTTCTACTTGCATTTTCTTCTCACCTCTATTGTACAGCACTTTTTCACCCTGTCATTCTTTATACGTATTGCATTGTCCATACCATCTCAGCCTTCTATTTCGTACTCTACATCTGATGCCTAATTTTTCTCTCAGCACACTTGTCACTTGTAGTCTGTTTAGTTATTCTTATACACTGATATTACACATACAGCAGAGGAGCTTAGTGAAGAGAGGAATAAAAGTTGGCAGTTGTTTGTTCCAGTAAGTACACAATACCTGTGCAAAATCTTCTTGTCCAATCATAAATATCTAAACACATTCACACATCATTTTAAAAACATTACCTCTCCTATCTGATCCAAGCAAACATTTGCTCATTTGTATAGCCGTAAATAGCAATAGCCATAGTAAGCTCAGTGCAAATCACTACCAGTAAATCCCAAGATATTGAAACTATGCATTAATTGTTGAATAGTTTCCAGATGGGTTGCTGTTGATTTTGATCCCATGTCAGCCCTGATTGAACAGGTCTTTAATCAAATGTGCTCCAGATGTGATCATCCTGCGTTTTGGGTATCTAGTTCTTCACTGTGTAGTCACTAAGTGGTTAAGAAGTTCGCTTTGCAATCACGAGATCCCAGGTTTGATACCTCTGTGTAGCATCTTAAGTCCTTCACTTCCTATGAAACACAGACCATCAACAACTTTTCTAAACTCTAGGCTGTCTTTTCTGCTTCCTCTCCCTGATCTTGTTGGTATCTCATTGATATTTCTGTGTCTTTGCTTTATTTTCTTGGTAGGGATGTTGGCTTTATGCAAACTTATTTTTACTTCTAGGAAGAAGTGGTCCATATTAGTCTAGCCTCCAGCCTTTGGACTGCTCAGCATGAGAGGTCCTTCCAGGAGCTTGCCTTCCACAAGGACTGGACATTCCAGTCCTTGTGGAAGGCAAGCTCCTGGGTGACATCTTCGGTAATGTTGTATTCTATAGCCTTGGGTTGATCCATACCTTATGAATAGAATTGGGTAGATGGAAACTGTTAGAAGCCTGCTGGTTGTATTATACTTGTAATTTAAAGAGGTACTACCTTGTCACATGGATTCTGCCTGAGATTTACGTTAAGGGTACACATGTCTGTGAAACGCTCAACCACCTACAGAATTACGTAATGACCAGGTAACTCTGTTCATTGAACAACTGAATCCTCAATGTCTAACAACAGAGATCCACCACCACATTGCCCAGTGTGTCCTTCCTTTTCTGAGATGGTAGACTGGGTTTGAAAACTATTTGATTTGTAATTCTTACTGGTTGAGTGACAGATTAAAGGTTCCCTCATTTACTTTTAACACCAGCTGACTTCAGACTACCAGTAATTAAATGTTCGTATTCAAATTCTAATCAAAATATCATAGCATACATAATAGCATGAAATTTCAGGTGGTCACCACTGACATAATAACAAACAATATTTAAAGTTACAAATATCTTACTAAAGCCTTCCCATTTATTATTGATCATACTGAAAATTAATTGAAATGCCTAAGCTGTTTCCTCATGAGAAATTCAGTCATGATAGGGTTAAGGATGTGCAACTAAATGGTTACTAAGGTGTTGTAAATATCTTTGGCCAAATAGTTCTACATATGGTACTTACTATAAATGTCAATTGCCAACTGAAGTATTTACAGTCAGCATTTATGGCTAAATGATTGCCAATCAATTTGTTCATTATAGCATTGAATTCTATTTCAGTGTTGCAGTGTCTTTATATAGACCATATAGCTCTAATTTCCCCAGTCTAGAAACTGTCCAGCATGACAGTAAAAGTGATTGTATGTTTCCACGGATGAGTGAATAAGATGATAGCCTCATATATATATTTATATAAGCACACCTATGTCCTGTCTCTGGATACTGTAACAAGATTGGTCAAATCTCTGGACAGTGGTACAGTGGCTGGCAGAACAAGTAGGAACAGAGAAAAACTTTGAATGAGCTGGAAAATAGCATATAGTTAGTTTGTTGATGTTAGTGCTTAGCCCTATGTTTATCCAACAGGCTTATGACCCAAAAGCAATCCGGTTGTGACCATCCCACATTTTTGTATATCTGGGGCTACTTTGATCACTATTTATCCTAAATGCTCATACTTGTTTTCAGACTTGTAGTTAGCTCTTGTTTTATATATTCCAAGTAGTACAAAACTTTTCTTTTATAAATCCCAAGTTACCCTGTGGGCTAAAAGAAAAATTGTGATTATGTAACATATATGATGCATGAATGCCCAGCAAATACCTCCTGTAAATCACATTTGATACACAGAACTGGTAAGGAGTCAGAACTCTAGGAGGAATTTGGCTGTTTCCCTTGCATGTTGAACAACCACATAATAGCTTCCTGATTGACTCATGGCATCTAGTTTGTTAATTTACATCAGTGGTTCTCAATCAGGGTCCACATGATCCTTTGGTGGTCCATAGAAGATTTTGTTGTTAAAAATTAGGTGCAATAAATTGGTTTTACTTCTAAAACACACAAAGCATTTTAACACTTTTTTAATACAATTCCTAATATTTTAATTATAAAAATATAACTCTTTTACTTGTTTCAGTCGTGACTGTGGCCATGCTGGAGCACCGCTTTTATTCGAGCAAATTGACCCCAGGACTTATTCTTTGTAAGCCTAGTACTTATTCTATCAGTCTCTTTTGCCGAACCGCTAAGTTACGGGGACGTAAACACACCAGCATCGCTTGTCAAGCGATGTTGGGGGACAAACACACACACACATAATACATATATATGACAGGCTTCTTTCAGTTTCTGTCTACCAAATCCACTCACAAGGCTTTGGTCGGCCTGAGACTATAGTAGAAGACACTTGCCCAAGGTGCCACGCATTGGAACTGAACCTGGAACCATGTGGTTGGTAAGCAAGCTACTTACCACACAGCCACTCCTATGCCTATAATAGGATTTTTTAAACATAAAATAGCTATTAGGGTCCACCTGAGTAAAATAGGAATCAGGAGGAGCCCATAGGTAACAAAATAATGGTTGAGAACCATTGAGTTACATTATTCTTAGAGGTTCTGTAAAGGATCACAGGTACTGCTCTTCTCCTCTACAAAAAAAATGAAGAATAGATATTTGCAGTTATTGAATTAAGAATAACAAAGATCAATGAGATTGAGAAGTTGATTATAAATAACTTCTTTCTTTTTCAGGAATAAAGTAAGATGTGATACTGCGATACTGCAAGTGTCAGAGGAATTTCTACATAAAAATTGTTTATTAATTCTTTTCTTTCTCTTTCACAAAGTTAAATTTAATCAAAGATTTGAATGTTTTGTCAGTGCTAAATCCATTAGGCACCACGAAGAAGGTATAAGAAATTTTGTCTTAACCAATATTTTTGCACCAAATTCCCTTAAAATCCCTACCAAGAAATCATTTCTCCCTTTAGGGCAATGGTTCTCAAGCATTTTTACATATACACCCCTTTGATTACTGTTTTACCTGGGTGGAGACCCCCCCCTATAACCATTTGATGTTTAAAAACCAGTTTTATAGATATTTCTGTTAAAATTCCCATTTTGTTATTCACTCATTCCTATAGGCTGAGCTATGTAAAATGTTAGAGAAAGAAACCTAGCTGCTTTCTTGCAATCCATTTTTCAATCAAAATGTTACATGGACCCTTAAAATACTACGATGGATCTCCAATTTTCTATTTTGCTATTGTGGACCCCTGTTGAGAACCATTACTCTAGGGTCTCCTTACTCCCTAAATTCGTCAATATTTCAAATATTCCAAGTGTCATCATCATTGTTGTAACCCTTTCGTTACCGTATTTATTTTGAGATGCTTTGTGTTTCTTTCAATTACTTTAAATATAACAAAGAATTTAATAAAATAACTTCGTTATCATTAAGGTAGTGTTAGGAATATAAATTGTGACTAAGGTTTGGTGGAAGATTTTAATTCGAAACTTACGAAAACAAGTCATTTGTACCCAAAACCGAAGCCGGTTTCAGCCGGGTTGGTAACGAAAGGATTAATGTTCACTTTTCTGTACTTGCATGGGTCAGACAGAATTTTCTCAAGGCAGATTTTTACAGATCCTTCCAGTCACCAGCTCTCCTTTCCAAGCATAGTAATATTGCTCCATAACCAGACATATTTTCATGGAAGATTGGAAATGAATGATAGTAGTACTTGTATGATTGTGATGCTCATTTACCATTTTCATGTGATATTGAGACATGGAGGTACATACACGGCTAGCTTATTTCAGTTTTTGTTTACCAAATCCATTCACAAGATTTTAGTCAGCCTGGAACTATAATAGGAGACACTTGCTCAAGATAGCATGCCGTGGGACTGAATCCAAAACCATGTGGTCGGAGAGAAAATTTCTCAATCATACAGTTGAATAATAAAATTATGAATATAGAATTTAACACAAAAGTTATTCAAAATTGTATTTGCATATAAGCCATTTGCAAGACTATGAGACTTTCACCACCACGATAAGTTTTAACGAGCGTTATCATTTTGTCCCTGTTTGTGACAGACAGCTATCATGCAGAAAATGCACCACTTCCCATTCCTGTTTTCTGATTGGACTAAAATTGATCAAACTTTGAACCTATGTAACATTTTTCTAAATTTTGGTGGGAATAAATGAATCCTGAATTTAGATTCAGCATGAAAAATTATATCAGTATCCTCAATTTGAAAATTTTTACTTAATTTTAAACTTTCCAAATCTTTGACAGCAACCAAAAAGATCTGGAAACATAGTCACAAAGTCTGCACTGGAGTGTTTCTTTACAGTGTTTTCACTTGGTGGGCTTGAAGCTTACCATCTGAAAGGTGCTCATGTACATTAACAATATAAGTAAAATGGATTTTTTTTTTATTTATGCGCCCTTTTCAAGCCTAGCCATTCTCATGGGCTCTGTTTCTGTAGCGTATGTGTTCCCGCTCAATAAACACACAACACCCGGTCTGGAAATTGAAACCACGATCCTCTGACCACAAGTCCGCTGCCCTAACCACTGAGCCATTGCGGCTCCACAAAAATGGATTTGCTTCATTCAAAAAGGCAAAGCAAGATTGTGAATTTTGCTGTTTGGAACTCAGTAAACACTTTTGGATTAAAAAGTACATTCATTGTTTATACAAAACAGGGACAACTGAAGCCATTGAGAGGAGCTTCCACATGTTACTTAGTCTGCTAGAAATAGTAAATTTTGCTCAAATCACACTTGCAGATCAATGCTTCATGGTTAAGAAATTTGCTTTGCAACCACATAGTTCAGTCCCACTGCATGCCAACTTGGACATGCATTTTCTACAATAGCTCCAATTCAAACAATATCTTGTGAATGAATAAATGAATTTGGCAGATGGGGAAACTGTTTAAAAGCCTGTCATATGTATATATGTGTGCATTTTTGTGTTTGTCTTTCACCACTTGACAACTGGTGTTTGTTTGTATTCCAGAAACTGAACAGTTTGATAAAAAGAGACTGGCAGACTTTAAAAAAATTACTATGGGCATTGATTTAATGGGCTAAACCCCCTCTAAAGCAATACTTCAATATGGCCACAGTCTGATGACAAACAAGTAAAAAGAGAAAAAAGGTAGTCAGAGCTGGAATGAATACCTTTTATTATAGATCTTCCCAATCAGGGCTGACCTGGTCTTAGCAGCAAATAAAAATACTTTCTACTTATTATGTGAATGGATCCGGCATGAGGTCAGTGTCATATAGTAGTACAATGTAAAAGCTACTGTTTGGATGGTCTTCTTAGAACACTCTGCCCAGTGTTGTAAGAAGACCATCCATTCTAATGACAGCAAAAGTTTGTAGAGAAGGACTGAGAGGAGGAACTAGTTGAAGAACAGAGTGCTTGAGTGTCTGCAGTGACTGCTGCTGAGTTATCATTAATACCATTGACTGTGTGTGTTTATAGAGCTGATGGGTGGGAGATCTGTCTGATCATAAGAACTTGAACATAAGTGTGTATGTATGTGTGTGTGTGGAGGTGGAGAACTATGGCAGGAAACTTGTTTAGATACACAAGATTAGCTTTTGTAATGAGTGCAGCAGAGATATATCAGAAATAAGTAGAAGAATTCACTACTCAAGTTAGTGGCTGAATACACCTTTTGGTGTAAGAACCAACCACTACTTGTTTGTGGTTTAATAAGATTGTATTTAATTGGATTACTTCAGTTTTTTTTTTCTTTTTACTGGTTTTTGTCATTGGATTGCAGTCATTCAAAAACTTCAGTCAAACATATTGGCGCCTGTACGTCATTTGGTACTTATATTACCAACCTTGTAAGTGAAGACAGGCTAAGTCAGCCTCAGTGTAAACCAGTGGTTCCAACCCTGAAGTGCTTCCACCCACTGGTGGATGCAAGATTACAAGATACCATTTCAAGAGTTGTAATGAAGAGACAAAGTATATAGTTTATTAAAATCACTTTTTAGAATAAAATTATTAACTCTCAAAAATATCTCTGTTCTATTAAGCACACCAAGAATTTAAAACTTCCTCAATACTATAAGAAGTTCATCATCATTGTTTTAATGCTCATGTGTCTATCCTTGCATGGGTCAGGCAGAACTCATTGCAACAGATTTTATCATCATCATTTAGCGTCCGCTTTCCATGCTAGCATGGGTTGGACGGTTCAACTGGGGTCTGTAAAGCCAGAAGGCTGCATCAGGCCCAGTCTGATCTGGCAGTGTTTCTACGGCTGGATGCCCTTCCTAACGCCAACCACTCCGTGAGTGTAGTGGGTGCTTTTTACGTGCCAGACGGAGCTGGCAAACGGTCACGAACGGATGGTGCTTTTACGTGCCACCGGCACGGGGGCCAGGCGACATTCGAATACTCATGCTGTCACTTGTTCCAAAGCAAGATGATAACTTTGATAGGTTTCAGCCAGTATAGGCCCAGGCCATGTCTAACTTAAAAGCACCACCTGGTAAGGATTAAAAGACATTTACAACACAACAACTACACTTCCCAAGCAGTCACCCATCTAAGTACTAGCTAGGATTGATGTTGCTTAACTTTGATGATTGGATGAGAACTGGTGTTTTCAATGTGATATGGCTGTGGTAGTTCTCTATTGGCCAGACATGTTTTCCATGGAAGATCAGAAATGAACGCCATCACTTGTAGGAGAGTGCTGTTCATTTACAGCCATCAGGTAATATAAATACAAGGGGACACCCACCCATATATATACCTACATGTGTATGTGTATTTATATGAGATGGTCTTTTTTCAGTTTCTGTTTAGGAAATCCACTCAAGAAGACTTTGGTTGACCCAGGGCTATAGTACAGTACTCTTGGCCAAGGCATCATGTGGTAAGACTGAACGAAACTCCACAAGGCTGGGATGCAAAGCTTATTAACCACACAGCCATGCCTGCCCCTGTTCAGTTTTAAAACAAATTGTTTGTTAGAAAATCTGACTTTTTCATTTGCAAAATGTAGAGGGTGTTAAACCATCACCGACACCATTCAAAGTAGGCTATAGTGGAATTTGAACTCGTAATGTGAAGAGAAAATGTTTGAACTACCACAAAGCCTTCAGTCCCATGGTCTTGCTGTGCGTACACACACATACCCACTTATATCAAAATTTGGGGAATAGAAACTGGAAGGAGTCTCTGTCATGTATTTGTTTGTGCTTCCTTTATAACAACTTATGCACACTAACTATAAATACATATCACAGTTGAGCAAGCAACGTTTGTTCGCAATCTTCTACAGATCTCTGTCTGGCCATTAAGCTGGTTGTTGTTCAAAAGACAAGGGGAAAATTACCTTAATTGGAAACAAGTGAGGTCAGCAGCAGGAAGAGCATCATCATCGTTTAACATCCGCTTTCCATGCTAGCATGGGTTGGACGGTCGACCTGGGTCTGGGGAGCCAGGAGGCTGCACCAGGCTCCAGTCTGATCTGGCAGAGTTTCTACAGCTGGATCCCCTTCCTAATACCAACCACTCCGTGAGTGTAGTGGGTGCTTTTTACGTGCCACCAGCACAGGTGCCAGGGGAGGCTGGCAGCGACCACAATTGGTTGGTGCTTTTTACGTGCCACCGGCACAGAAGCCAGTCAAGGTGGCGCTGGCATCAGCCACGTTCGGATAGTGCTTTTTACGTGTCACCGGCACAGGTATCACAGCTACAATTTCCATTTGAATTTTTATTTTGATGTTGATGTACTTGACTCATGTCGGCATGGAAAAGGGAATGTTAAATGATGATGTTGATAGATATCTGTGTACAGATGAACATATAATCTCTTCTTAAAGTGTTTCTGATTTATTAAAGTATGTCAAGAAAGACGTAAATGGATCATATGATCAGAGCATACATTTTTGGTATTGGTTAATAAGTGAGGTACATGGAAATTCAATTAGAAAAGAAGCAGCTATATCTTCATGAATATGAAAAAGTATATTTTTTTTAAACTAAAATCAGAAAAAGAACACAGTTGTAAGGTGTTTCAAGCTGACAGATAGTTAATGAACCTGAGAAAAATCAAGTTATCAGGAGCTGGCAGGTTTATATTATGTCATAAGGCTGCACTTGCAGTGACACTGAAGAAGACAAAAACGTGTGGATGATTATGTATGGTAGTATGTAGATTAAGTTATATGAATATAACAAACAGTTATTAACTATCTTAGTCACATGGATGTCATCAAAGGAGCATCAGCGTGATTGTTTGACATACTAGAAACAACAGTCAAGTCTCCTTCAAATCACATCATCATCATTGTTCGACCATGGTCGAGACAATGAAATTTACCATGCTACGCCAGACTTCACGGTCCATCATAGCATTACGGAGGCCCTGTTGCTGGATGCCTGTATCCCTGGAGATTACATCAGGGTAGGAGAGTGTGTGCCCTCTGGTATTGCGAGTAGATGGCTTCCAGAGGAGAAGAGTAGAAATTGCCTCGTTTCAAATCACACCCTACTCTCTTAATGGATAAGGTACTTTGTTTGTACACTGTGCTAAGAAAAAAAATAGATAGATTGTAACTGGAATGTTTTAATTATAAATTTGTCCAGTCAGGCTTGTCTTGGGGCTAAACAACATGAACACCACCGGATTTAATAGAAATTAGTAAAAACAAAATTTTCAAAATGGTTTATTAACTTCTGTAATAATCTCGGCTGCAGGAAGGAACTTGAGGAATGAGTAACGTGATTGCTAGTTATTACATTCAATTAATCACTTCATGCATTGAAATGGTTGTTTCTTTTAAAGATCTGTTTGTGGTTTGGTATTTCGTGCTCTTTATTTTTTAACTAATACAAAAGCTGATGTAATATACAAAAACTAAAAGAAAAAAATATATAGAATTTAAAATATTGAGAAAAGCGAAAATTTTAGAAAAATAAAAATAAGAAATAAGTGGAAATTTTACCGGTGAGTGTGTTACATTATAAGGCACAAAAAGAAAATGACTCCCCAGACACAACAGAATATGCTTCAACACACGAACTCATATAAAGAATCTAGCAAACCAAATCCCAAAACGAAATATATTGAATATAGTAAGGATCATAGTAAAGTTTTTTGAGAAGGAAAGTGTTGAAGTTGTTAGCATTCAACCTAAAGCTTCAAAACTAGAGGGATTGTATTGTTTGTCAGAACTAGAGATGCTGTATCATTTGTGAAGGAGACATGAGTAATCTGTCACTGAAATTTGTGTTTGCTTCTATTATAATTCAGTTGAGGTGCATGGCTTAATGGTTAGGGTGTTGGACTTGCGATTGTAAGATTGTGGTTTCAATTCCTGGACTGGGTGGTGTGTTGTGTTCTTGAGCAAAATGCTTCATTTCATGTTGCTCCAGTTCACTCAGCTGATAAAAATGAGTAATCCTGTGATGGATTGGTGTCCTATCCAGGGAGGAGCATATACATGCCAGAGAAACTAGGAAACCAGCCCTATGCTCCTTATGGAATTATGTGGACTAATCATCTATTATAATTCTGTTCACATTAAGAATATGTGTTGTAAGATTATAAATTACCTCCAGTGCTTGACTGGTATTTTATCTTATCAATGCTGGAAGAATGTCATCAGAGTTTGACCTTGGTAGGATTTGAACTCAAAATATTAAAGGGTCACAACTAAATACTGCTAGACATCTTATCCAATGCTTTTAAATGATTCCTCTAACCCTTTATCTGATTTGATATTTACAAGCATTTAAAGACAGGACCTTAATATAGCAGCGATGGTTTAGTGTTCTGTTGATTGACATGATTGGAGTTGTGAGGTATAAATCATCATCATTTAACGTCCATTGTCTATGCTGGCATGGGTTGGACAGTTTGACTGGGCTGTCCCAGAATCCAGTCTGATTTGGCATGGTTTTCTATTGCTAGATGCCCTTCCTAACACCAACCACTATGAGAGTGTAATGGGTGTTTTTACGTGTCACTGGCACAAGTGCCACTTGTGTGACACCATTATCTGCCACAACTGCAATTTTGCTCAGCTTGATGGGTCTTCTCAAGCACGACATAATGCCAGAGGTCTTGGTCATTGCCTCCATGAGGCCCAACACTTGAAAGGAACTCGGCCACCTCGCCTCTGTGAGGCCCAACACTCGAAAGGAACTCAGCCATCTTCACAAAAAATAGTTTCTAAAATGACATTCCACAAAACATAGATTGCTTTATAAAGTGGCCTTCCATACTTAAGGGTAATGAAATTTTGAGTGGATATATCCAATTTGCACAACACTAGGATTAAAATGTGTCTCCACCCTCAAAATTTCGAGCCTCGTACCTATGATAGAAAGGTTATATTCCAGAAATAGTTTAGTATAAAAATTTAACCCTTTAGCATTTAAACCAGCCAAATATGGCAAAAATATTCTACCTATGTTCAAACCAGCCAGATCTGACCTCTCAGAGCTACCCTGCAACATCATTCTAAAAATAAGCAATCACATCATCAAAATCTCAAAGCTATGAGGTAATATATGATTAATTCCAAACAAAGTGAATAAATATTATATATGACAGTAATCTTAGTGTTAAAAGGTTAATATGAAAAGTTATTTACTAATGTCTTGGTTTTGTTTGTTTCAATCTTAGAAACCAAGTAATAAGTACCTGTAAAATAGCCACAAGAATGAATAGTTTTTTTTTTTTTTTTATTTTTAAAAAATTTTATTGAATCAGTGTGAAGGTGTATAGCCTAGTGGTTAGTGTTGCTTTCACAATTTATAAAACTGGTTTCAATTCTCAGATCAGGAGGTGTATTGTGTTCTTGAGCAAAACACTTCATTTCACATTATTCCAGTCCACTCAGCTGTAAATTGGGTTCCAGTATTAACTGGCAGTTAACCCTGTGGCAGACTGCACAGTCACCTATATGTCAGATTAAGAGCTGGCCCTATGAGTCCTAGAGCTCATGACAGACCTAAGCCTGAGTCAATTGAATCAGTAAACCTGAGAAAGCATATTTCTCATTTTTTACTTGTTTCAGTCATTTTAATGCAACCATGCTGGGTCACTGCCTTTAAGAATTTTTGGCCAAATTAATTGACCCCAGTGACTTTTGTTTTTTCCCCACCTTAAATTCAAAGCAGTCTAAAGGAATTAGGAGTAGCTTTTCATAACAACATCAAAATGAATTCATTCTCTTTGCCAAATGGTAGATTGTATAATGCATGTATTTGAATGAAGTGTGATACTGCATGTCACTGAACACAGAAAACCTGTAATTTGTGAAGAAGGGATCATGGTGGAATATATTTTGGATGCTCAAGATGAAGTATCACTATTGAACGGAATGCCTTTGAGCTGGTAATAAAATATGCAAACAGTTGAAACTTGGATCAGTTCTCACAAAAATTAGTTTAGTTAGTAAAAGATTGGCTCATGTATTCTATCAGATGTTAAATCTTGATTATGAAGATGAACTGAAAAAAGTCTTCAAATTTTATCCAACTTCATGATGCTAGGTCTCACAAAAAAAGTAAAAGGAATATGCATGTATATGTTTATATATTATGTTCATATATGTATGTCTACAAATATTTGTGTTTGCGTGTATATGTATATATATATATAGCCTTACTGGAACTTGTGCTGGTGGCACGTGAAAAAACATTCGAGCAAGGTCATTGCCAATTCAGGTGGCAAGTAAGAGCACCCACTACACTCTCGGAGTGATTGGTGTTAGGAAGAGCATCCAGCTGTAGAAACTCTACCAGATCAGATTGGAGTCTGGTGCAGCTATCTGGTTCGCCAGACCTCAGTCAAATTGTCCAAACCATGCTAGCATGGAAAGCAGACGTTAAACGATGATGATGATATATATATATATGTGTGTGTGGGTGTATGTTTACACATGTTTGTATATATATATTTATGTATGTTTATATATGTTTGTATATGTAAATATATTTATGTATTTGTGCATGTATTGCCAGAAGGGAAACCATTACTCATATACATGAAGAGAATAGAAATAGAGAAAAAAAATAGATATTAAACAATCAACAACAGCAGATGGTCTACTAATACTGTAAGAGTGTTTCTCAATTGTTTTGAACTATTTTTCCATCATCACAATTTCTTTTAACTTTAACTTTGTTTCGTAACACACTACCACAATATCAACATGTTCTGTAAATATTTAAACCCTGAATGTTTCCACTACATTTTTCGTGTGTGATGAAAATAGTTGATATAAATTCTTATTTATAACAAATTAAAGTGATAACCTACAAATTCTCTCTGTCTTCTAACATTTCTTTTTCTTTCGCATTTTCAGCATATGTTTTTTGCATTTCTTTCTAGAAAAACCCCCACACACATACATACATCTATATATACTATGAACATTCACAACCAAATTAAACTATTACTGTGTAGTAAACCAATTGTATAATAGGAATAAGCAACTGAAAAAGCTATTTGTATTTTCTGTTTTAATTACTGATATGTACCTTTAATATCATTACTTATTCACTTAATATAGAGCATCTGGTTTTGACCTTAACTGAGCCATTTCAATTACATTCTTCGTTTCTTAGATGGCTATTTCAATTCTAAATCTCCAGAAAACAATCACACATTTCTTAACCCTTAAGCATTCAGATTACTCTGTCAAATGTAATTTTTATTCACGTTGGTTTGAATTAATCATAGCTTATTTCAGAGCTTCGGTATTTCAGTGACATGGTTGTTAATTTTTTAAATGACATTGTAGGGTAGGTGTGAGAAACCAGTTCTGGCTGGTTTGAACATAAAGACAAATATAGTATTTTGGCTGGATATGGCCAGATTAAATGTTAAAGGGTTAATAATTTTTTTTTTTTTCTTAATTTTTAAATCTAGTTCAATGCAGAATTGTCTGATTGTTACATTAATTAATTTATACTACCAATTGTTTTTATATTAATTAAATAAAAATTCATGTGTATTAATACCTTATACATTCTTTTATATATATATATATCACGTGACCGACCAGGCTATCAGATGTTGCTACACATCGCTGGTCACAATGCGCTTTGCATTATTTTATCCATCAAGTGTCGCCACCCCGCTGGCTAAGCGAGCAGGTCAACAGAAGAAAGAGTGAGAGAAAGTTGTGGCGAAAGAATACAACAGGGATTGCCAACACCCCCTGTTAGAGCATCGTGGAGCTTTAGGTGTTTTCGCTCAATAAACACTCACAACGCCCGGTCTGGTAATCAAAACCGCAATCCTACGACCGCGAGTCTGCTGCCCTAACCACTGGGCTATTGCGCCTCCACACACAGTCATGTTTGCAGGGTTGAAGAATTTACTTTACACTCAAATGGTTTGGTTTTCAGTCCTACTGTGCAGCACTTTGGATATCTGTCTTCTATTATAGCCTCTCTCCAACACAAGCATTCTGAGTGGATTCCGTAGGTGCAAACTGAAAGAATCCTCTCATGTGTGTGTGTTTGTGTCTCCTCGTCTGGACAACATACACTTGTTGTAAACAAACCTCACCATCATACAGTGTTATTCATTTGAAGGACTAGAGAAAATATTACCTTGCTTAGAGGCAGGAAGAGCACACAGCTGTTGAAAACCTGACTCGATAAATCTCATCTAATTCATGCAAGCATGGAAAAATGGTTATTAAAATTATGAATAATGAGGACACTATATTTCTACTACATTTTGGTTACTTGTTCTTGTTTAACCCTGGGTCTGCCTTCATTGAGTAGACTTACAATTAAAGGAATTCCAGCTGGGACCATCTTGTTTCCACCCCAACAAAAGATTTTAGAATATGAATTGAGGAAATTTTGTGTGCTATTTCTAGTGACTTGAGTGGCCACGTAGCGGTTTCATTGCAGTTTGTATCTTCATATGGTGCCAATTTCATAATTAGATACAGCCTTTGAGAGGTACATATCTTCTCCCAGTGACACACCAGCACTGGTGATGGGGCCGGGGGGGGGGGGGGCTGACTGACTTATAAACATCTGCATTTCTCCTTATATGTACAGAGTATTTCTTTAAAGAAGGAGCCTTGTCTTTTTTTTTCTTTTTCTTTTTTTTTTTTTTTTTTGGCCCCATTTCATGATATTCATGTTTGTCTTTTTACCTGTGTCTGCTATAAACATTTATCAGGATCTGCAAAATGAAGTAAAACCTGCCAAATGTTGATTAAGCTAAAAGTCCATGTTCCTTAACATGAATTATAAAAATTAATTGTTTGGTAAATATTATCAACATGTGTAGGTATGCGTGGGTGTTTTCGCATTTCAAATGTGAAGATATCAGCATAAAAATAGCTTTTGAAGATTTCATTTCGTGTCGTTCATTGTGTGGAGTTGGATTTTTGTTTTTTGGGGTTTTTTTGGGGTTTTTTTTTGGTTTATTTATGCATGTATTTCAGTACGTTCCTTTTCTAATCTCTTACGTTGTATTTTTCTTTGGCTTCATGCGCTCTGCTTTCTGAAGTGTTGTTCTTCCACTCCAGCAAGGGAAGGGAAGAGGTAAACACAGCTTGTTTGCTCAACCTCAAACTTTTCTATCAATTTCGAGTTTTGTCAGTATTTTACTGTGAAAGCTTCTCAGCTGAGATGAGTGCTGTTCAAGGATAAACATACTGAAGTACTTAAAGCCGAGGGATCGGGTTTTGAAAGGTTAAGTAAATGTAGAAAATACAACGAGAGAGAGAGAGAGTGCATGTGTGTGTGTGTTTGTAAGAGAAGAGGAAAATATTAATAATATATAGTGAATATTTTAGTCACTAGTTTAAAAGAATATAATTAAATGAATTTTAAATCATTGTAATATATATTCACACGGTTAGCTTGTTTTACCAAATGAACACACAAAACTCTTTGGTAGTTAAACAGCAATTTACACCAAAGAAAATTTAAAGCTATATGAACTGAAAATGCCTTTTTAAAATAATATTTTCTTTAATTAAATCTGATGGATGTATACTTAAGAATTGATTTTATCTTATGCAGACATATATCTGTACCAAGTTGTCATTATAAATACATATGTTTGCAATAAATTGAGTTGAAGAAGAGTCTGTTTTGAGATTGATGTAAAGCGATAAGGAAAACCAAGGTATTTTAAATAGATTAGGAAATATCTCAAATGGATGATGACAAGCGAATTGTCACTTGATAAAAGATACTAAGTTGTCTCTGTTAATTACTTTTGCAATTTTTGTTTTTCTTTCTAATTCCCGTTTTAAGCCTAGTTTTCATGTAGAATGGTTGTTGAGCACTTCTATATTGTTAAAGCAGTTGATCTGATGGCTTTGTACTCTCCCTACCGTTAATAAGAGTGGAACCTATTTGTCAGTCAAGCAAACAATGTTTGTGCTTTGACTAGGAATTATTTCTCCTCTGCATAACTGCTGATCCTCTACAAGGTACTTCACACCACACACATACAAGTGTACTGAACACATATGTGGAATAGAGTTGCTGCTATACACACAAACATTCTGGCCTGCATCTTAAAAACAAAAAAATGGCTTTCTCCAACTGGTTAGTAAATGTTACCTCATTAACAAACTACAACCACTTGCATTTTTAGTCGAATGAATCAACCCCTGTACTTATTGCCGAGCCACTAAGTTACAAGGACATAAACACACCAACACCAGTTGTCATGTGGTGATGGAGGGACAAACACAGACACACACACATAGATACATATATTTCAACATCAAAATAAATATCAAATGGAAATTGTAGTTGTGATACCTGTGCCGGGGGCATGTAAAAAGCACCATATGAATGTGGCCGATGCCAGTGCCGCCTTGACTGGCTTCTGTGCTGGTGGCACGTAAAAAGCACCAACCGATTGTGGCCGCTGCCAGCCTCCCCTGGCACCTGTTCCAGTGGCATGTAAAAAGCACCCACTATACTCACGGAGTGGTTGGCGTTAGGAAAGGCATCCAGCTGTAGAAACACTGCCAGATCTGACTGGAGCCTGGTGCAGCCTCCTGGCTTCCCAGATCCCCGGTCGAACCATCCAACCTGTGCTAGCACGGAAAATGGACGTTAAACAATGATGATGATGATGATGATACATGATGAGCTTCTTTCAGTTTTCATCTACTAAATCCACTCTTAAGACTTTCATCAGCCTGAGTCTTGACACTTGCCCAATTTGATGCGCAGAGGGGCTGAACTCAGAATCATGTGGCTGGGAAGCAAGTTTCTTACCACACAGTCACTCCTGTGCCTCCTTTGCAAACAAAATATTCATTCATAGAGTGCAGTTTGTTTCCAGTTCTCGGCATAAACCTGTCAAGTTGTTTGTTGTCAGATTGACTGAAAGAGTAGTGCTTCACTTGGAAATAAGTGGAAGTTAGCACCAGGATGGGCATCTGGCTAGAGAAAAAAATCTGACTCATGCAAGCATGGAAAAATAGGCAATAAAGTGATGATGATTGAGTTCAGATGCTTATTACAGATTAGATGACTGTGTGGGAGAGGGTTTCACATCAAATGGAATTTTTCTTCTATTTGTTTTATACTTTTACTATCTATTTCACAAAAAAAATTCATGTCCATTAAAATGTAACATTACATGCAATTATTCAATGGCTCAGTGGTTAGAGCATCAAGCTTACAATCATGAGGTAGTGAGTTTGATTCCCAGACCGAGTTATGTGTTGTGTTCTTGAGCAAGACACTTCATTTCATGTTGCTCCAGTTCACTCAACTGTAGAAATGAGTTGCAACATCACTGGTACCAAGCTATATCAGCCTTTGCCTTTCCCTTGGATAGCATCAGTGGTGTGGAGAGGGAAAGCTTGTATGCATAGGTGACTGCTAGTCTTCCATAAATAACCTTGCCCAGACTTGTGCCTTAGAGGGGTAACTTTCTAAGTGAAATACTATGGTTAGTCATGACCGAAGGGAATGTTTACCCTTTACATTGCATTATATTAATTAAAAGAAATTCAAAGAATACTCTGAAATAAAATTTAAAAAATCATTACTGGGAGTAAGTTGATGCTTGTTAACTGTAAGAAATATGATAAACGGAAGCTTGACCTAAAAATAAATGGGAGTAGAGAAGTCCCCAAAGATCACTTTTTTTACACAACTTTTGAAACATTTTGATGGCAAAAACCATTTGGCTCTTTTCATTCTTAACTAAGCTTAAGGACCACATACATGAGCCCACCAAAATGGAGAATAAAGTGTTGAAAATTCATCAAATTGAGTGACTATAACTGCAACATGGCAATGCTTAAGTGAAGACTTAATCTAGGAAACAAGAGCCACTCTACCAAAATGACTGAAGCATCAAAATATTCCAAGCATTAGAAAGCTGATAAGTTTTGTTGTAAACCATCTCACTAACACACATCAGATGCTGAGAGATCAAGGTTTGGAGACTTGAAAATATTAGCATATGCATGTGAAGCCTAGAGTACAGCCAGCAGTCACTCATGAGTGAGTATGGCTCACTTGCTTTTACTATGCTTTTTTTTTTTTAACTGTTTTAGATACATATGTAGTCTCAAGCAGACATACACCTTCCTGTCTTTGACCCAGTCGAATATCCAACACATAGCAGCTGGAGAATGAGTAGTCTGCACCAACACATGCCTAGTACACATTACAACAGAGTAGACTGGAGCAATGTAAAACAAAGGGTACACAATACACCACCCAATCCAAGAATTGAACTCGTGATCTAATGCTCATCAGCCAAACACCCTAACCACTAGACTATCGACCTTCACTGTAAAAACTATACATATTTCATTTCCCATTACCTCCCAAACTTTGTAATATACTACTTCAGTGATACAAAGTCGGGTTAGCAACAGGGAGGGCACCCAGCTTTAAAAACAATGCTTCAGTACATATTGGTCGTGCCTATGCTAAAATGGGAAGAAAAAATTGGACATAAAACAATGGACAAATCTCAACATTAATTATTCAGGTTGCTTCAATATTATAAGTTTGTTCCATTAATATTTATATTTCCTGTTCAGGAAGTTGACACATTGCAAGCCATTCCTAATGCAAGTAATTAGTAACCTATTGAAGAAGCTCTGACCCAACCCAGCATTGAAGGATTTATGAAGTTATTCAGTTTGCTAGATTTGGGAGCCAATTCTTTCTCATTCCCTACCATCTTAGGTAAAGGATACATTTGACAATTTAGTCTTGAATATACAAAATTGACAGGAGAGTCTCAGTTAGAATATCTTTGAGCATGGCTTATTCAATCAGAGATGAGTTGAGACTTAACTACAACATTATTATCATGGTCAAGTATGACCTTCGAATGTTGGGCCTCACAGAGGCAATGATAAAAGACCGAGACCTCTGTAGATATGCTGTGATTGTGAAGACCCGACAAATGAAGTGAATTCATGGCTCACAGGACGGCCTGCTGTGCTTACTGTGGATCGTAGGGCAACCTGCTGTGCTTGAGAAGACCTGTTGAGTCAAGTACATCAACTTCAAAATAAAAATCAAATGGAAATTGCAGTTGGTGGCACGTAAAAAACACCATCCAAACATGGCCGATGCCAGCGCCGCCTTGACTGGCGTCTGTGCCAGTGGCACGTAAAAAGCACCAACCGATCGTGGCTGTTGCCATCCTCCCCTAGCACCTGTGCTGGTGGTATGTAAAAAGCACCCACTACACTCATGGAGTGGTTGGCATTAGGAAGGGCATCCAGCTGTAGAAACACTGCCAGATTTGACTGGAGCCTGGTGCAGCCTCCTGGCTTCCTAGACCCCGGTCGAACCGTCCAACCCATGCTAGCATGGAAAATGGACGTTAAACGATGATGATCATCATTATTATTATTAAGGTGGCGAGCTGGCAGAATCATTAGCACGCCAGGCAAATTACTTAGCAGTATTTTGTCTGCCACTACGTTCTAAGTTCAAATAAGTACCAGTTGAGACCTATTGAGTCAAGTACATCAAGATCAAAATAAAAATCAAATGGAAATTGTAGTTGTGATACCCGTGCTGGTGGCACGTAAAAAACACCATTCAAATGTGGCCGATGCCAGCGCCGCCTTGACTGGCGTCTGTGCCGGTGGTACATAAAAAGCACCAACTGATCGTGGGCGTTGCCAGTCACCTCTGGCCCCTGTGCCGGTTCGATGTAATCGACTATCCCTCTCCCCACAAATTCCAGGACTTGTACCTATAATAAAAAGGATTATTATAAGGTGGTGAGCTGGTAGAATCATTAGCATACCAGGTAAAATGCTTAGTGACATTTCACTCATCCTTACATACTAAGTTCAAAATCTGCCGAGGTCAATTTTTTCTTTCATCCTTTCGGAGTCATTGAAATAAGTACTAGTTACGTACTGAGGTCGATGTAATCAACTTACTACCTCCTCAAAATTATTTTATGCTTATAGTAGAAAGGATTATTATTATTATTATCATTATTATTATTATTAATTAGACAGTAACAAAAATAGCTGTTCTGGACTAAAACATTTTACAATATCTAGTTTTCTTATTTTTAATTCAAATCCCACTAAAGTCAGCTTTATCTTTTATTCTACTAAATCAGTAAAATAGTAGCAGTCAAACCCAAGGGTCAATGCAACCAACTGTTCCCCACAAAAAATACAGGTGCCCATGAGCCTGAGTTTGAAACCCTCATTATTTTTATCAATAATTATGTCACTGAGTACTGAGGTCAGCAGGCTTCTTAGTGTAATAATATTGGCAATTTCCATCCAGAGATTAATTCTCACAAGCAAAAGCCTATTTTTTGCCTGGAATATGAAACTGAGTTGGACTTTGGTCCACCCTCTGTGTTGTGTGCAAAAGGAGACAATTAGCCACTGCTGTTTTGGGTGCTGTGGCATGGCCAACTGGACATTCAACTTGTTTTGGTAAAAGTCCATTTTGGCACTGGAGGTAAAATTGCATTTATGCACACAAATATACCCCTACAGATAGAGAGAAGGAGAGAAAGACATTACACATGCAAACATAATTAGATCTTCACACACATAGACAGACATTAGACATAAACATAAACATAATTAGATGCTCACACATAAACCAAATGGGGGAGAGAGTAAGAGAAACATTAAAACATCTGATGTCAAATAAGTCAGCAGCACCCAAAATAGCTTTGCCAAAATGTCTCATACCTACCGTGAGACACATGGTAGCCATCTCCCCTAGTGTGTCCAATCTGCCACAGTTTTACTGCTCTTATCCAAAATAACTTAGTTTTCATTACGCTGGTGTTAGGAACATAAATTGTGACTAAGGTTTGGTGGGAGACTTTAATTCAAAACTTATGAAAACAAGACATTTGTACTCAGAGCCAGAGCCAGCTTCAGCCAGGTTGGTGACAAAAGGGTTAAGGTCTTCCAGGATTGTTCCTTTTTGTTTTCTTTGTAATAGTCTCTCTGTCATTTGCAGTCTTTGTATGCTGATACACAATATTACCTGCCAGGTAAAGTGGATGGAGGAAACTGGAGAAGTACAATGGACAGAAATGGAAAGGCTTTGGGATTTGGCCTTTTTCAATGACATTGCACTCCTGACAAAAATAAGAGCTCGTCTACAAGAACGATTAAGCTCAAAGAATAACCAGGAAAAAAAATTAAGCTTGGAATTAACTGTGAAAAGACCAAGATGATGCTGATTACTACGGCAAACTAACCTTCCATCTTCGTCAGACAGCAAGTTGTGTGGAAGATGTGAACAATTTCTCCTTTCTCCTATCTTGGCAACGTTATCTGCTGTGATGGAAGTATAGATAGTGATGCAAACAGTAGAATTGGCAAAGCAGAAGCTGTATACTCCAGCATGTTTGACCTAAACCGAGCAACAACATGCATCAGTACCAACATGATTTGGCTATATAGTGCAGTATGAATGTGAGAAGCATTAACAATATCTCCAAAACACATGATAGCTGAGTCAAATTTGTAGGAAATTTCAACAAGCTCAGTCACTGTGGAAAGCAAAGGATCTAATTTTTTTGAGCCCTTGCCTTTTACCTAAGAATGAGAAGATAAATGGTGTTGACTGATGCTTTGCTTATTAGCTAGTAAAATTTAGTTTATGGTGGTGTTCATTATTCTTTTATTTAAAATTCTAATTATTATTATTATTATTATTATTATCATCATCATCATCATCATCATCATCATCATCATCATCATTATTATGCCCTAAACAGGTGCAGGTGGACTGTGTGGTAAGTAGCTTGCTTACCAACCACATAATTCCAGGTTCAATCCCACTGTGTGGCACCTTGGGCAAGTGTCTTCTACTATAGCCTCAGGCCAACCAAAGCCTTGTGAGTGGATGTGGTAGACGGAAACTGAAAGAAGCTCGTATATTTGTATATGTTTGTATGTCTGTGTTTGTCCCCCCAACATTGCTAGACAACCGATGCTGGTGTGTTTACATCCCCGTCACTTAGCGGTTTGGCAAGAGAGACCAATAAAATAAGTACTAGGCTTACAAAGAATAAGTCCTGGGGTCGATTTGCTCGACTAAAGGTGGTGCTCCAGCATGGCAACAGCCAAATGACTGAAACAAGTAAAAGAGTAACCACTGAGTTAGAGTTAGAATTTTGTGTTGAAGCTGTATTACTTCTTTTTTGTTTGTTAATTGCCTTTAAACAGATCAAAAACATCAGAGCTTAGAATTAAAATTCATTTCTTACATGCCAACTATTCCACCTCAATAGATTCATGGGTGAACATTGCTTTTCACCCTTTCGAGGTCAATGAAATGAAGTATCTATCAAGTACTGGGTATTCAACTTTATCAATTAATACCTTCTCCAGAAATCTGTGGTCATGTGTTAATGATAAGGAATATTATTATTCATAGGTTCTAAACTATTTTATCCAGCAAGTTAATTCCTCACACGCATTAACTGTTAGTAGGATTAATATCTTAACTTTTTTATCAGTAAATAGAAATTTCAAAATTCCAGTTTTTTAAACTTTGTTTTTAGACTCCTGTCAAAATCGTAATACATTTCAACTTTTGTATTTTTTTTTATTTGTTTTGTTAACTTATTAAAGAAAATATTTTTTTCTTATAGAAATAAAAATCCAGTTTTCATATCTAAAGCTAAATTGCTGACTAAGTGAAATGTGAAGAAATACAATCTTGTATAAATACTCTCTCAACATGAACTTCCAATATTTTAAATATTTGTACTAAGATTTTTAATTTTCTGTATATTAAGCTCAAGTTTTTTTTATATATATATGACTGATTTCAGCTGATAAATGTTAAAAGAAAAAAAATCAACAAAAAAGTTACTCTTGTTTCTCAGTTTCAAAAATTACAGTTATTTGTATATAAAATATATTTATCAACAAGATTTCTTACACTATTTGTAGTTGTAGATTTTTTTTTTTTGTCATTCTGAGATACCCTTTTCAGATGTAAAAACAAAAAAAAACTGTTTATTATTTTTCTGATATTTCATATGGCCACATCTCCCTCTCACTCATTTCCCTCTCTCTCCTTCACCCTTTTATTTTTTCCCTTCCTACTGTTCCTCTCTCTTGCTATATATTCTCTCCTTCTGCTTTCTTTACTTATTTTTTCCCTTCTTCTCCTCCCTTCCCCTAATGACAATCAACAAGGGTATTAAGAAGTTATATTCACTAATATTCCACTTAACCATGTAATATACAAATGCTTCTAGTTCTCTTAGTTTATTCTGAAATAAAGACTGCAATCACTATAAGTATTATATATGTCTGTTCAAGACATTTGCATTTCACTGCAACTGCACCTCATATTAATTCCGAATTCCTCGTCTTTAAAAGTAGGCCCTTTTTTTTTTTTTGGTGTGGGGGGAATAATTGTATTGACTTTTGTCTTTTATAGATTTTCTTTCTTTGCTTTTAAATGCTTCTCCTGTTAAATATATTAACACTTAGCTATTGTTTTTTATGCAGAAGGCATCTCTGAGTTATTTAGTCTCTAAACATTTTTTTTTGTTCATGCCAGCCAGTGTACAATCTTATACATCTACTTAGTGATTATTCCATTATTACTTCAGCAAATGTGAAGGTATGTGACCAAATGATTAGGGTGTTGGATTCATGATCATCAGGTTGTTGGTTCAAATCCAGGACAGGGCAGTGCATTATATCCTTGCACAAGGTACATCATTTTGTATTGCTCTGCTCTACTGTGCTGAAATGGCTACCACCTGAGAGCTGGTGCACTTCTCTCTCTCCCCCTCTGGTTGTCATATCCCACATATTCTATCGGCTCAAAAGTGGGTTGCCAGAGAGCATGTCCATCATCATTGTTTCCATGCTGGCATGGGTGGACAGTTTGACAAGGAGCTGGCTAGCAGGGAGCTGTCCACATTCCAACTGTCTGTTGTGGCATGGTTTCTACAACAGGTGCCCTTCCTAACATCAACCACTTTAGTGTGCTGGCTGCTTTTTGTGTGCCACCAGTTCAGGTGCATTTACGTAGCACCAACGTAGGTGCTTTTTAAGTGGCACCAACATCTGAAAGGACAAGCCTGTATGTGTGGAAGACAGCGGTTTTACTTGGCTTGACCTGTCTTATCAAGTACAGCAAATCACCACATTTTCCATTCCCTTGTCATTTCCTCAATAACAACCAGCATCTGAAGATCCTTTCTCACTACTTCATGCCACGTCTTCCTGGGTCTACCCTTTCCACAGGTACCCTCCACAATTAGAGCTCAGCACTCCATGTCTGTTGATAACACATAGGCAACTGTAAAAGCTAGAAACAAGGTACCATGCTACCGAGTTATTCACCTTTGTATAACTTAAGGGTACACCCTGTCACATCTTACTACCATCTCTCTTTTTCCAACTAGAGTAACCACGTATCTTCCCTTCAGCAAAATACCTGTTCCTGTACTTCTGTCATACTTAAACTTCATCTCCCTCATTGTTACACCTCCCTTCAGTTTTGGGGTTTTGACTTGCAAATTACTTAGCAACCTCACTGATGCCAGTGCTACATAGAAAGCACTCAGTGCTCTCTGTAAAGTGGTTGGTTTTAGGAAGGACATCCAGCCATAGAAACCATTTCAAAGCAAGCAAAGGAGCTTGGTGCAGTTCTCTGGCTCACCAGCTCCAACCCATGTCAGCATGGAAGACATGTTAAATGATGATAATGATGATAACGATAAGTGATGGCAGTGATTCTATCACTTCAGTAAACACAGTGAAGTTTACACTCTGCTAAGGATGTCATAATTTAATTGAAACATGTTAACAGTTGTCTCCCATATCTCCCAAAATAAAATAATATTAATCATTGATTGAAGTTTGTTTGTTTGTTTTTTCCTACTGCATCGTTATTTCTAAGTTTTTTTAACACCCTCTGTATTAAATATATTAACTTAGCTATTATGTACATCAGTGGTCTGTAAAGATAGTTCTGGGGGTCTGTGCACATATTAAACTGACAAACCTTTCAATATCCTTAGGTCTGTGAGAAAACTCATTTAAATGAAAGATTGGTAGTGAAAAATTTGGGAACCACTGATGTACATGTATGCTAAGTATACCACAAATATATATTTTTGCATATTCTGCATATAATTCTTTTTTTTTTTTTACCAAATCTTAAATCCAATTTTTGATTCTTCAGCTGTATTTGAAATAGAATTTTTAACTCAATCTAAAAAAGTGAAAAATATGTCACAGGCAGTTTAGAGTTTAATTCTCAGACCAGAGGAAATCAGATATGCCCTAAGCCATCAGATTAGTCTGGCTAATGTGTGTGTGTGTGTTTTCTTTTTTAATAATGTTTGTATACTGGTCCTCAATCTTTTCTATTTCACTGCCCTCTTTGACTGGATGGCATTTTAAACTTCTTCCTTCTACTTTGCCAGAAAAAAAAACCTAAAAACTACTGCAGACTATTTTAATCAAATAGAAACTGATTTCATACTGTGATTTATGGTCCGTATTTTCTTATATAATCTCCCTGTAGTATATATGTGTCTCATTTTACATATTTGTGTTGATTTATGGCATTAAATTTTCCTCATTATCATCCACTTTTCCATGCTTACATGGGTCAGGTGGTTTATTGAGGTAAATTTTTCCACAGCTGGATGCCCTCCTTATTGCCAACCCTCACCTATTTCCAAGCAAGGCAATATTTTCCTATGGCCAGGTATGTTTTTCGCATAAGACTGGAAATGAACGACACTGCTTGTATGACAGTGATATTTATTTACAGCAATCACATAATATCAAAACAAGGACACACACACACAAATCCATCCAGCCACACATGCATGCATGCACATATTGATCAGCCTTCTTTCAGTTTCTGCCTACCAATCCCAGGATTTTTTTTTTTATCTTGGACTTATTCCATCGGTGTTTTTTGCCAAACCATTTAGTTACATAGAAGTAAACAAACCAATGCTGGTTATCAAGTGGTGGTGGGAGACAAACACTCACACACACACATATATATATATGTATGTGATAGGCCGTTTTCAGTTTCTGCCTACAAAATCCACTAACATGGCTTTGGTTGGTCTGGGGTTATAGTAGAAGATACTTGTCCAAGGTGCCTTACAGTGAGATTGTACCCAAAACCATGTGCTTGGGAGAGAAGCTTCTTAACCATGCAGAAAGTTCTTGAACACAGTTAAAATATATTTTTTTCAATTTTCTCCAAAAAAATTAATCATCTGTAAAAATCTTTTACAAAACCAGATTAACATAGACTTGATGGAAGACATGAAGAAAGCTAAGGTTTTTTATCAAATCTGTGGTCATATTTTTAAATGGTTGTCTGGAAAGTTCATGCCGATTTTGAAAGGAAAGAAAAAGGTCAATAAAGACTTGCCATTACATTTTTAATCAACCAAATATAAACCATTTTGTAGCACAATGCGTCTCCATCTTTCCTTTAACTTGAAAATACCCTCTTCCCAGAATTGAGGTGGTTTCATGGCAAAGAATTCAATAAGGTATCTTTTTACATCATCCAAGGAATCTAAATTTTTACCATTAAGACTATTCTGCAGAGACCTGAATAAGTGGAAATCCGAAGGAGCAATATCTGGTGAATATAGAGGGTGGGGTAACACATCCCAGCCGAGCTGCAGCAATTTTTGTCTGGTTCCCAAAGCATCAAGTGCCGAAAATGAACTTTCTTATCTTCCATTTTAAAAGGTTACAGAATTAACACAGGTTATAGGAACATAAATCTTCTTCCACGAAAAGATAGCTTAAACTCTGCTCTAAATGGAGGTGCAGTCAAATCCTATTTTATGGATTCAACCATGTTCTAAAATAAGTCGAAAGGTAAGCTACTATAAATCAGCACAAACTTTCCGGACAACATAATATTTTAAGATATATAGTTTTTTTGAAGAATGTATTTTTTTTCTAAAATTCTACATGTACGTACATGCTTACATGCATACATATATGTGTGTACACACAATGACTGGCATTTATAGCAACAAATACTAACAGATGTGATAATAAATGACAACCACAGAATATTTGAATTGAGCCAATAAATATTATATTAAATCTAAAAGTACATGGTATTTATAGTTTACAGTTGCACTCAGACAACAGTGGAGTGTATGTGTGTATAAGAGTGTGTGTGTGTGTATATATATATATATATATATATATATATATATATATATATATATATATATATACAAATACACACACATATACATTATATGTAGTTGCCTAGGTATTTGACCATATACATACATACATACATTAACCATGGTCATACATACAAATACACACACACAATCACACGGAATTATTTTTCGGTTGACAAAGGGTATTACTGTTGAGATTTATTTATTTATTCAGTTTTACATCCCTCCTGTGTAATATATACCGTTGATGGTGTAGTTCTTGTAAACATCTTAAACCTTAGGAATCTTTTTTTTTTCAATTCACCTCTGCCGATTTCTTCCTCGTTCTCTCCACCACCCCACCCCCACACACACCTATTGTTTCCTTCTATAGAATTGTGTATTTTAGTTATTTTTCACTACTAGTGTTTCTAAAAATAGCAAAACCAATTTCACAAGATTCCCAATGTGAATGTCACTTCATCCTTACAGGAACCGACTGGCTGGGTGGTGATAGGTGTTTATCGGGTATTGAAATAAAAATAATAATAATAACAAAGGGTAGTTTGCATACGATGATGTAATAATGAATTTTTTTTTTAATCCCTGAAAAAAACTAAATTACATATACACACACACTCACACTCATATGTATACATACATGCACACATCCATACATATATATATATGCCTGTATACTCTATGTTTTATATATGTATGTTACTGTTTCTTTGCTATATATATATATATTTCTATTTTTATTTTATATTTATGTGTATAATTATATATATGCATGTATATGTGTGTGTATATAGCTAATACAGCTTTACACTTCATAAAATCTAGACCTTGTCTATTCTTTCTTTTTCCTCTTCTCTCTCTCTCTCTCTCTCTCTCTTCTCTCCTCTCCAAGAGATGGGATTTCTCTTTCTTATTTTCTCTTTTTTTTTAATGAATTTCTTCATTTCTCCATTTGCTTGTTTGTTTGTTTATGCATTTCTTGCATTGACAATCATATGACAATTGAGCATATGTTGTGTTGATAGAAAACAATGTTTGACTGGGGGAAAGAGATAGCTGTTGTCAAGTTTGAAATGATGTCAACCAAAAGGAACCACCAGCACCGCCACAGCCACAGCCCTCTCCACCCCACCCCACCCCTATTCTCTACAACAGGTTCTCCTGTTCCTGATGACACCACTGCCATCAGCCAGTAGTTAAACATGTATGTCGAAACATCTAATTACATACATGCTCACCACATGCTCCCCTCCCCTCCCTGTATCAATACTTGTTGCCTCATCGCTAACCTTCCTCATTTCTTTGATTCCCTGAGTACGTATGTATGTGCTTGTCTGGGTATACATGTCTGTGTATGTATGCCTATGCAATGCCTACACCCCTATTACGCTCACACACATATACACGCTCACATGCATTCATATAAACTTTCTCAAAATAATTGACACACCCCTCTCTTTTTTTTCTTTTATGTCTACCTGTTTTTCCTTTTAGTTTTATATATGTATATATATATATATGTGTGTGTGTGTGTGTTTTACTTTCACTTTCTTGAACAGCCAGCTTTTAGAAACGCATGTACACACACACTCATACATACATGTGCAGATGTTCAGGTTCGTTTTATTAACTACCCCTCCACTCTTGCTCTCCCTGTCTATCTCTCTCTCTCTCGCTCTCTCTCTCTCTTCCTCGCACATGATTACGTAATGCTGACATCATCTTGCAACACAGACCCATAGATGCATGCAGTTGTGGCTGGGCTGTATCAAGTCACTGCTGTACATAGCATTAACTAAAAATTGAGCATTCAGTCACTTAACAAAATACAGTCTCGCTCTTCTTGCAGACTCTTATACTATATAATGCACTCTTCCGAACCACTTCATGCTAGTCATCTATCTGCATATCAGCGAGAAGGGCTGTTTGTTTGTTGTTCATTCTTGTTAATCAAAATCCATCTATTGATAACCAAAATGCTGAAGTTAAACACATAAATACAAAGAAAACATCGTAAAAGGAAAAGATATCAAGCACATTCTGTTAACGATTTTTAGCATTAAAATTATTTGCTTGTGTGTGTGGTTGGTAGTTTATTAATTTTTTGGAAAATTTAATATTTTTTGCTTTTTCCCTTTATCTCATACACAGTATATTCAGTGCAAAATAAAAGGTACCCCATTGCATCAGAAGGGGAGCAGATCTGTGATGCCCTCCCCATTCCTGCATGCTTTGATTCCTCTCCTTGATAAATTATTGGTTATTCTTTATTCTGCTTACGATCTACCCCCCTCACTCTCTCATTATTATCATCATTATTGTCATCATTATTATTATTATTATTATTAGTATTTAAGCAGTGAGTTCATTGAATAGGAAGAGTGACAGACAAAATGTCTTTCTGCATTTAGATGCTTTCCTCCCTTTATGTTCCAGGTTCAAATCCCGTTGAAGTCAACTTTGACTGTTATCCTTCTGGAATGGTCAGCTGCTGGTTTCATATAATCAGTTATGCACCCACTAAATTTGAAGCCTTGTACCTTTGCAGCATCAGCAGAGCATCAATCCAAATCCTTGTATTCATTTCAACTTTTTACATTTTTGAATGCAAATCTCATTTAGGTTAACTTCACCTTATATCCTCCTGGAGTTGATAAAATATGGGATATAACAAATAATAGAGTCTATTTTATCAACCAATCCCCAGTTTTCAAGTTTTGTACTTCAGCTATTATTATTATTATTATCATCACCATCATCATTATCACCATCATCATTATCACCATCATCATCATCATCATCATTATTATTATTATTTCATCGAGCTAGCAGAATCATTAGCATGCTGGATGAAATGCTTAGCAGTATTTTGCCCATCACTATGTTCTGAGTTCAAATTTTCCAAGGTTGGCTTTGCCTTTCAACCTTCCGGGGTTGATAAATCATGTGCCAGTGAAACACAAGGGGGAGGGTGTCGATGTAATGGACTATTCCCCTCCTACAAAATTTCAGGCCCTATGCCTTTAGTAGAAAGGATTATTATTATTATTATTATTATTATTGAGGTGGCGAGCTGGCAATCATTAGCACACCAGGCAAAATGCCTAGCAGCATTTCATCCGTCTGCTCATTTTGAGTTAAGATACTACCAGGGTCAACTTTGCCTTTCATCCTTTCAGAATCAATAAAATAAGTACTGGTGGAACACTGGGGTTGATGTAATCAACTTAACCCCTCCCCTAAAATTGCTGGCTTTCTGCAAAAATTTGAAACCATATTATTATTATTATTATTATTATTATTATTATTATTATTATTGTGGTGAGCTAGCAAAATCATCAGCATGCCAGGCAAAAAGCTTAGCAGCGTTTCTTCTGTCTGTATATTCTGATGAGTTAAAATATTGCCAGGGGTCAAATTTGCCTTTCATCCCTTTGAGATCGATGAAATAAGTACCTGTTGAGCACTGGGGTTGATCCAATCAACTAGCCCCCTCCTCCCAAATTTCAGGCCTTATGCCTATAGTAGAATGGATTATTATTATTATTATTAAGACAGCGAGCTGGCAGAATTGTTACCAGAATTGTTAGCAGCATTTCATCCATCTTTACATTCTAAGTTCAAATTCCACTGAAGTCGACTTTGTCTTTCATCCTTTTGGGGGTCAATAAAATAAGTACCAGTTGAACACTAGGAGGGGGTCAATGTTATCAACTTTCCTCCTCCCCCCAAAATTGCTATCATATGTCAAAATTTGAAATCATTATTATTATTAAGATAGTAAACTGGCAGAATCATTTGCATGTTGGACAAAATACTTGGCAGCATTTTTTCCATTTCTTTATGTTCTGCATTTAACCCTTTTGCTACCAACCCGGCTGAAACTGGCTCTGTAGTACAAATGTCTTGTTTTCATAAGTTTTGAATTAAAATCTTCCACCAAACCTTAGTCACAATTTGTTCTTAACACTAGCTTAATGATAACTAAGTTATTTTACTAAATTCTTTGCTATTTCAAATTAATTGAAAGAAACACAGAGCATCTCAACTGAAATACAGTAACAAAAGGGTTAAAATATATAAAAGAGAAACAATTCTTAACCTTTTGTAACCAACCTGGCTGAAACCGCCTCTGTAGTATAAATGTATTGTCCTCATAAGTTTTGAATTAAAATCTTCCACCAAACCTTAGTCATAATTTATGTTCCTAACACTAGCTTAATGACAACTAAGTTATTTTACTAAATTCTTTGTTATATTTCAAATTAGTTGAAAGAAACACAGAGTATCTCAAAATAAATAAGATAACAAAAGGGTTATGGTCAACTTCACCTGTCATCCTTTCAGGGTTGATAAAATAAGTACCAGTTAAGCACTATGATCAATGTAATTGACTAAGTCCCTTCCCACCAAATCTCAGGCCTTGTGCCTTTAGTAGAAAAGATTATCATTATTATTGAGGGGGAAAGCTGACAGAATTGTTTGTTCATAGACAAAATGTTTAGCAGCATTTCTTCCATCTTTTTACATTCCTAGTTCAAACTCTACCAAGGTTGACTTTGTCTTTCATCCTACCAGGGTTGATGATATAAGTACCTGTTGAGCACTGGGCTTGATGTAATCAACTAGCCTTCTCCCTCCAAATTTCAGGCCTTGTTCCTATAGTAAAAAAGATTATTATTATTATTATTAAGACAGCGAGCTGGCAGAATTGTTACCAGAATTGTTAGCAGCATTTCATCCATCTTTACATTCTAAGTTCAAATTCCACTGAAGTCGACTTTGTCTTTCATCCTTTTGGGGGTCAATAAAATAAGTACCAGTTGAACACTAGGAGGGGGTCAATGTTATCAACTTTCCTCCTCCCCCCAAAATTGCTATCATATGTCAAAATTTGAAATCATTATTATTATTAAGATAGTAAACTGGCAGAATCATTTGCATGTTGGACAAAATACTTGGCAGCATTTTTTCCATTTCCTTATGTTCTGCATTTAACCCTTTTGCTACCAACCCGGCTGAAACTGGCTCTGTAGTACAAATGTCATGTTTTCATAAGTTTTGAATTAAAATCTTCCACCAAACCTTAGTCACAATTTGTTCTTAACACTAGCTTAATGATAACTAAGTTATTTTACTAAATTCTTTGCTATTTCAAATTAATTGAAAGAAACACAGAGCATCTCAACTGAAATACAGTAACAAAAGGGTTAAAATATATAAAAGAGAAACAATTCTTAACCCTTTTGTAACCAACCTGGCTGAAACCGCCTCTGTAGTATAAATGTATTGTCCTCATAAGTTTTGAATTAAAATCTTCCACCAAACCTTAGTCATAATTTATGTTCCTAACACTAGCTTAATGACAACTAAGTTATTTTACTAAATTCTTTGTTATATTTCAAATTAGTTGAAAGAAACACAGAGTATCTCAAAATAAATAAGATAACAAAAGGGTTATGGTCAACTTCACCTGTCATCCTTTCAGGGTTGATAAAATAAGTACCAGTTAAGCACTATGATCAATGTAATTGACTAAGTCCCTTCCCACCAAATCTCAGGCCTTGTGCCTTTAGTAGAAAAGATTATCATTATTATTGAGGGGGAAAGCTGACAGAATTGTTTGTTCATAGACAAAATGTTTAGCAGCATTTCTTCCATCTTTTTACATTCCTAGTTCAAACTCTACCAAGGTTGACTTTGTCTTTCATCCTACCAGGGTTGATGATATAAGTACCTGTTGAGCACTGGGCTTGATGTAATCAACTAGCCTTCTCCCTCCAAATTTCAGGCCTTGTTCCTATAGTAAAAAAGATTATTATTATTATTATTATTGGTGGATTAGCAGATTCATTAGGGTCAAACAAAATCCTATCGAGACCAACTTTGCCTTTCATCCTTTCGGGGTCGATAAATTAAGTGCCAGTGTAGCACTGGTGTTGATGTAATTGACTAGTCCAATCTCCCAAAACTTCAGGCCTTATGCCTTTAGCAGAAAGGATTGTTATTATAATTATTGACATCGATAATAAGAAATTCTCAAGAGAGCCAAACAGCAGGTCTTCAGAGAAGAAACCCACCTCAGGCGAGTGTTTTGGCCCTTAACTTCTTAAACTCTAAGGAAACTGGACTGCATCCATGTCATGACTCTTGGGTAACCTTCTGGTGATACTTTTTTGCTACTTGGAAAAAGAAAAAAAAAAAAGTACCAGTAAGTACTAGGGCTTATACAAGCAACTCTATCCTCCTATCAAAATTTCTAGCCTTGTGTCTGTGCAAGAAATCATTTTTTTTTTATCGTTAATCATATACAGTATTATCACTATTTGAATATATATTGATGGGTCAGTTGGTAATATTGGCTAAATAATTGTATTTCTCCCGTCACTGCTTCTTATCTGTTGCTACAGTTTACT
Source organism: Octopus sinensis (assembly GCF_006345805.1). NCBI lineage: Eukaryota > Metazoa > Mollusca > Cephalopoda > Octopoda > Octopodidae > Octopus > Octopus sinensis. Next base: position 18,910,080 of record NC_043003.1, read on the forward strand.
TCACTTCTAGACTGAATAAACATTTGTATCTAACTACATTATTTGTGTACACATGTACACATCTATCTTTTGCTTAATAATTAACATTCTCTTTTTTTTTTGTTGTTGCTTGTTTTAAACTCAGCAGGTTAGATTTTGTTGGGTTTTTTTTTTTTTTCTCCAGTTTTCCTCCTATGCATTTTTGGGGCAAAGAAATATATTCAGATCAGGTATGGGGACATGTGTTGTTGCAGTGTGTCACTGCGTCCACCGGTCACCAGTAATCTGCTTGGGTCATCCCAGGCAAATCTCCTAACAGTGTCCCAGTCAGTCCCTATCTCCGAAAGATATATCCCCATCCATCATGACCGTGAGGCATGTGGCCAACCAACACAAGCCATCACCCCAACTGGATCCTCACAGAAGAGAACACAGTACACAGGATCCAGCTCAGTAAATGTTACAGGGCAACCCTGCTTCTGTTGAAGCCATAACAGAATATAACTACCACAGTCTGTAAAGTGGTTAGCAAACAAGTGGAGATTACATAGGGTCTAAAAGGTTTCTTTAGTCTTGTCAAGGACACAGCTACCTTTCTAGTGTAAGTGCTATGATAAAATATGCACCCAGTCATGTGATCACATGACCCACCTGGCTATCAGGTGTTGTTACACATCGCTTGTCACAATGCACTTTTGCATTGTTTTAGCCTTCAAATAATGCCATCCCAATGGCTAGGCGAGGCAGGCCAACATTCCCACTGATTGAAATGGAGGCTGGAGCAATGTGAAATGAAATGTTTTGCTCAAGAACACAACACACCGCCCAGTCAGGGAATTGAACCCGTGATCTAGCTATCATGCGTGCAACAGCTTAACCACTAGGCCATGCATCCAGCACACTATGTAAAGTGTTTGGTGATAAGAAGGGCATTTCAAACTTATAATCGAGTTCAAAAGGAAATATACTAGCAAAATGTAATCCTCCAACCTCTCTTAGTGGGCAGCAATTCCCAAATAAGAACTGACTCAGTCTGTGACAACCTGCCAACCCATTCTAGTTTGGAAAGCAGGTGCAAAACAACAAAGTTGTATTATAGAAATGTAAAGTTGACTCCAGTATTCGGTTGGCACTTATTTTGGTGAGCCTAAAAGGTGAAAAAAAATAAATATATAAATGCGCCCTTTTAAAGCCTAGCCAGGCTCATGGGCCTGGTTTCTATGGCGTATGTGTTCCCCCTGCTGGACAGGACGCCAGTCCATCGCAGCGTTACTCATTTTTGCCAGCTGAATGGACTGGAGCAACGATAGGAAAAGGAGAGGAAGGAGAGAGAGTTAGATAGATACACTTACTAGATTGGGAGAGAAATAGATGGTGAAGGAGATGCATTAGAACATACCCACAAAGTACAGTGGGGGGAACATAAATAGTACAAAGAGGATACAGGGTTTCATAAGAGTGTGTAGGAAGATGTCTAGAGAGGGCGCCTTCATTTATTTTTACACTTTTTCAAAGACATGCACAAACTAAGGCAGATGAAACTGATAGATTAGAGTTGTATGAGATATTATTTTTACAGCCTTACATTTCTGAATTGAAATACTATCAAGCATATCTTTAGCGTTCACTATCATTATTTTGTGGTTGAATAAAATAAGGTGAACTTGAGTAACCAGCGCTTTGCAATTTAATCAAAGTGTTGATAGTAATACAGTGTCTTTTTTATGACTTGTCAGTTCAAAAGATATTTTGTATGTTAGATAAACTGAAGTAGAGTTTTTTCTTTGTCAAGGTTTGTCATTATTGGGACACAAATATTTTTAATAATTGTTGCGTGAGAACAGGTGAAAAAGCTTTATGGTTAGATATTGAGACAGTTCAGAGAACAACCATAAAAACTTCATGATGCATTTATGTAAATAAGAGAATTTTTCTGGTGAAAACTAAACTTCACAGCATTTTTAAAATATTTTAATTCATCAAAATATTTTCTGGGCCATCCTGTACAACAAATGGGGACACATAACTTACCTGTCAACTGCTGTCTTCTCTAACCTAATTACTGGTGGATGTGAATGCTTTGAACTCATTGTAGCCAGAGTAAAAGTAAGATGGAAAAATTTCGAAGAGCTATTACCCCTCTTAGCAGCAATAATGGGATTCTCTCTCTCTCTCTCTCTCTCTCTTCTCTCTCTCTCTCTCTTCTCTCTCTCTCTCTCTCTCTCTCTCTCTCTCACTTCCACTTCCCCGTCCCCCGTGTTGTATTGTGCTTGTGTAAAAAATGTGACTGCATAATAGTGAAATATTGATTTCAAATTTTAGCACCAGGCCAGCAAGCTTAGGTGGGTAAGATCATTGCATGACCCCAGTGCTCAACTGGTATTTATTTTATCAATCCCAAAAGAATGAAAGGCAATTTGAACTCAGAACATAAAGATGGACAAAATGTCACTAAGCATTTTGCCTGGCTTGCCAATGGTTCAGCCAGCTCACTGCCTCAGTAGCGAAATATTTATTTCGAACTTTAGCACTAAGGCCAGCAATTCCAGGGAGAGGGATTGTCAATTATATTGATGCCAGAACTCAACTGGCACTTATTTTTATCAATGTCAAAAGGATGAAAGGCACAATCAAACACAGCAGAATTTGAACTCAGAACATACAGATGAACAAAATGCTGCTGAGCCTTTTGCCTGGTGTGCTAACGATTCTGCCAGCTCACCACCCTATATAGTAGTAAAATATTAACATTGAATTTAGAGGATGTATAAAGGTTGAAAAGAAATCAGGTGAGTATGCAGTGAACTGGCAGAAACGTTAGCACGCCAGGTGAAATACTTAGTGGTATTTCATTTGTCTTTGCGTTCTGAGTTCAAATTCCGCTGAGGTCAACTTTGCCTTTCATCCTTTCGGGGTCGATAAATTAAGTACCAGTTACGCACTGGGGTATATGTAATCGACTTAATCCCTTTGTCTTTCCTTGTTTGTCCCCTCTATGTTTAACCCCTTGTGGGCAATAAAGAAATAAGAAATCAGGTGAGTATACTCTGCCCATGTCCATGCGCCATGAATAACAGCAAAAATGAGCTCGGGGAAAATATTGGGTGTAAAATGAACCGTCTGCATTGTGCAACAGTGTAGACTTAAACTGTGCCGATATGCAAATTGGATGCATATGGAAGATAACAGGTAAAGTAGTGCCAAGTGGAAGGAGTCTAAAGCTGAGGAAGATGTAAGATATGGGTAAAGGCAGATCTCTAATTGCTGAACCTCATGAAGATGACAATGGACTACAATAAGCTGTGAGATGCCATGCTGGATAAAACCCATTCAACTTATGCAAGCACAGAGAAACATAGAATGATGATGATGATGACAACAACAATGTTGTCATCAATGTCATCTCTACATACTCTGAATTCAAATTTTGTTAACTGGCTTCTGTGGCGGTGGCGTGTAAAAAGCACCATTTGAGTGTAATTGTTACCAGTAACATTTGACTAGCCTTACTGGCACATGAAAAAACGTTCGAGTGAGGTGATTGCCAGTGCCGCTGGACTGGCTCCTGTGCAGGTTGCATGTAAAAATCACCATTTGAGCATGGCCATTGCCAATACTGCCTGACTGGCCTTCATGCCGGTGTCATGTAAAAGCACCCACTACACTCTTGGAGTGATTGGCGTTAGGAAGGGCATCCAGCTGTAGAAACTTGGAGCCTGGTGCAGCCATCTGGTTTGCCAGTCCTCACTCAAATCGTCCAACCCATGCTAGCATGGAAAGCGGACGTTAAATGATGATGATGATGATGTTGTCTCTGCTTTTCATTTCCCTGATGTTGATGAGATAAGTAGCAAGTAGTGACCACACTCTTCTATAACTATTTGTTGAACAGGGGGTAATTCAAGAAATCATTATGTTTATGGGTGCAGAAAGTACTAATTAAGGAAATGTTCGTTATTTTGTCAAGAGCATTGGAGTTGGTACTAAACAGAAGTGCCTGAATTGCACTTATTGTTGTAGTGTATGTTGTATTTGATGGCATTATAGAAGCTTGAACATATTAGACATGTGCCAATTTCAGCAGTGCATATTCAAGAAAAAAGTTTTTAGTGTATTAAAGCATGTAATATAAGGCCCAACTTTGCAAAAGGACCCAGGGTGAGATTTTTTTTTTAAGACTTTTTTTCTTTGTAGGGAGTGCATCTTATATGCCATCAAATAAGGTAGTCTTGAACCTAAAAGTTGCAAGTTCAAACTGCACCAGGGAAGACTTTGCCTTTCATCTCTCCAGGAGTCAGTGATCAATAGAACAGGCTCTGTTTAGCATACTATGGTGAAATTATTTCACTATACTGTCTTCCCTTACAAGGTTGGCATTGTGCCTAGTCAATCAGAAAGGACATTACTGAGAGGAAAAATATATTGGCTTGATATCATTAAAAATAAATAAATTCCTATTATCAGAAACCTTTCAGTATAATATTTTATGTAAAAACAAAAATGAAACAAAATTTCATTGCTTCATAGATTTTAGGTCAACCAGATAATAACAACAACATTATTATATTCGTTTATTTGGTTAGTACATTTTGTATTTGTGTTACTACTCTAAGCCCTATTCTTTTACCAACCATAAAAGAATGCTGAATTCAATGACCTGAGTAAAACATGAGAATTTCGAAATAGCTCTTTCTTTGTTTAAACATTGGAAATTATTTAAATTAAATTATATCAGAAAGCAATGTTCATTGTTACCAGTAAGACATTAACTGACAATCATGTGAATTTGATTTCAGTGTTTATCTGGAAATGAAATTTTTATCTTTTGTATCTCCTATGTGTCCTTTAAAGAAAGTTGCTGAAATTGCTTTAAAAAAATTAATAATTTCTCCCTTTAGTTCTATAGTTTTTCAAGGTAAAACTCTATATTCAAGAATAATGTGTATTCAGTTAAATTACCTAGTTTAATATTGTTGTCGATGGTATTTTATTTCATAAATTATTTTATATATCCACAACTGAAGAAAATAAAGTTGACAGTTGACCTTAACAATACTATTGAAAATTATTATTACCATCATCGTCATTTAATGTCTACTTTTCTGTGCTTGCAATGAGCCACACGGAATTTAATCAGGCAGATTTTCAATGGTTAGATGTCTGTCCTGTCATCAACCCTTTCCTGTTTTCAAGTAAGGTAATATTTCCCCGTTGCTGGACCTTTTTCACTGAAGTCTGGAAACAAACAACACGCTCAGTTATAACTATCACAAGATGTCAAGACAAGGATGTACCTATTTCTTTACTACCCACAAGGGGCTACACACAGAGGGGACAAACAAGGACAGACAAACGGATTAAGTTGATTACTTCGACCCCGGTGCGTAACTGGTACTTAGTTTATCGACCCCGAAAGGATGAAAAGCAAAGTCGACCTTGGCGGAATTTGAACTCAGAACGTAACAGCAGACGAAATACTGCTAAGCATTTCACCCAGCGTGCTAATGTTTCTGCCAGCTCGCCGCCAATAGACAAGGGTATTCCCCAACATATGTGCAATGGGCTCCTTTCAGTTTCTATCTGTCAAATACAGTCACATGGTTTTGGTCATCCTGGAGCTATGGTAGAAGACACTTGTCCAAGGTGCTGTGCAGTGAGACTGAACCTGAAATCATGTATTTGGGAAGCAAACTTCTTAATCACACATTTAGGAAGGAGGGCAGTAGCCATAACTTTTTCAAGGCCTCCAAGATAGGTGGAAGAAAGGGTCAGAGGGTATTCTCAAACTGGAGATCTGACCCAAGGACTTACCACAAAGGGAACTTCTATCTAAGATGTCAGGTAGTGGTGTTGAATAAAATGACTCAGTTTATCACCCAAATAGGGATGGCAGGATTTGAACTCAGATCACAAGGAACAGGAACAAGTATCACAAGGCATCTGGTCAGACATTCTTACACTTCTATTAGTTAAATGTCCTGTGTTGGTACTCTTTTCATCAGCCTTTGAAAGAATGAATGACAAACTTGATGTTGGTAGCATTTGAACTCAGAACGAAGACATTCAGAACAAATTCTATCCACTGCTCTAACAACTCAGCTATTTCTCTGTCTATTGTGAAGTATTGAAGTAGATACTAGAAAGAAATTTATCAGGCTTATCCCAGCATTTTTCCCTAAGAGTAGGTTAATATTTCATACTTAGTCTTCATTTTATCTCTTTGCCATAAGTATTCTCTATCATGTTACTTGTACACCTAGTGTATGCATTATTATTACAGTTGTATCAACTGCTGTATAGATTATACACTGATATGTGAATCAGATTGTGTATAGTTCTATATTTAAGAGATGAGGAATTATGTACATTATTTACAATTGATGGATATTTGTCCTTATCTTGTTTGTCGTTAACACATTTCAGCAGATATACCCTCCAGCTTTCATCAGGTCTCTTGGGGAAAATTTCGAACCTGGGTTCTCATTCCTAAGGTATTCTTCGATGTTGTTGTTATTATTATTATTATTCAGGTCATTGCCTGGAATCGAACTCAGAATCTTGGGGTTAGTAGTCCATGTTCTTAACAACTACGCCATATGCCCACGGGCATATGACGTACTGGTTAGGGTATATCAGCTGAAACGTTGTGTTAACAACAAACAAGATGAGGACAAATATCCATCAATTGTAAATAATGTAAAAAATGTACAGAATGTATATATTCACCTTTAACCCTTTTGAAACTGACCCATCTTAGATTGCTGCTTCTTCTTTTATTCCATAATACAAAACAACCCTTATTTAAAATGACTGTATTTAAACCAGCCATATCCGGTTAAAGCATTCTGCCTGTTTTATGTTCAAACTGGCCAGATCTGGCTTCTCACACCAACCCTACAATATCATTCTAAAAATTAACAGGTACCTCATCAAAATCTCATAGCTACAAGATAATGCATGGTTAGTTCAAAACCATGTGAATAAAAAAGTATTACTTATGACAGAATAATGTGAATACTAAAGGGTTAGGTAAAACCTTTTGTCAATATTTTATCGAGGACCTTTTTTGTTAATTTATGTTCCAAGCACCAACTTCATAATGGAAAAGCGTTTATTTGTTGAAATAAACATCAGAGATGCTTTACTTCACACAGAAACTGCAGGAGCTACTCAGAGGTTTTGCAATCTTTCTGGAATCCATCGCAATGTTGGAAATCCTTTGATGTCATCAGCGGGTATCTCAGGGTGACAAGTGCTTCATCCTTTAGCCTGTACACTTCACCTTAATAGTATAGTGAGGACTAAATTAGTCTTTGCTTGCAGAAGGGTTCTACTTGTGGTCTTTCATAAACTTGTAAACAATAGCCAGCTTGAGCTCTCAGTTGTTGAATATTTTCAAAATTAATTTAAACAGATGGACCAGTATGTTACTTTTAAAATGTGGTCCTGAATGGACTTGAAAGGTCATCTATTAATTACTGTACGTTGCCAAACCTTAAAATTTGGTATACACTAATAGACCTCTCAGCAAATTTCTGTGGTAAGTTATATTGTCTATGTGATACCCCATAAGTAAGACAGGATTTAGACATGTTTTATGTTCTAACATCTTATAAACCTTATCATCATTAAACCTTACTGCATGGGAACCAAGTATACTTGGCTCCATATATCTGCACTTGAAATACAGGAACCAAGTTCAGTCATGTTTGATATAGAGGGGTACATTCCAGAATTCTTCACATTTCATATCATGTTGTATGCACTTTTTTTTTTTTTTTTAACTGGCCATTAGAAATAGATTATGAGAACTGGTTTGCATATGATTAGCATATTATACCATCAGCAGTAATTTAATCAGCACAGTGAAGGTTGACACTTACATTACCAGTAAGGCAGCTCTATCAACAATGTGGGGCTGCTCTCCAATTACAGAAATACATTGCTTGAGCTTCGTTTCTTTTTCATGTCTCAAATTGGTGTTTCACAATATAGGATTAAATTCCATGTGTTGTGTAATGTTACATTTACTTGGTAGCAATCGTAGCCCCAACACAGAGTGCTACCTCTGTCTCTCTTTTTTTTATTATTATTTGTTTCAGTCATTTGACTACAGCCATGCTGGAGCACTGCCTTTAGTCGAGCAAATCGACCCCAGGACTTATTCTTTGTAAACCTAGTACTTATTCTATCGGCCTCTTTTGCCGAACTGCTAAGTTACGGTGATGTAAACACACCACCATCGGTTGTCAAACGATGTTGTGGGGACAAACACAGACACACAAACACACACATATATATACATATACACAACGGGTTTCTTTCAGTTTCCATCTACCAAATCCATTCACAAGTCTTTGGTCAGCCCGAGGCTATAATAGAAGACACTTACCCAGGGTGCTACACAGTGGGACTGAACCCAGAACCATGTGGTTGGTAAGCAAGCTACTTACCACACAGCCACTCCTGCACCTATTTTATTATTTGATATCTTCTATTTTTCTAGTGCAATGTCAGTTTCTTTTATATTCTTGTTTCACTCATCGAGCTGTGGCCATGCTAGGGCACCAGCTCGAAGGGTTCTGATCAAACAAATCAACCCTAGTACTTTTTTTTTAAACTCTGGTATTGGTCTTCTGCCAAACCGCTGAGTTATGGGGATATAAACCAACCAACATCAGTTGTCAGGCTTTTGTGGGGAACACACACAGAAATATTTGTAGCAGGCTTCCACACAGTTTTTGTATCCCAAATTCACTCACAAAGCATCAAGGTATTAGCTAGCCTAGTGCTATTGTAGAAGACACTTGTTGAAGTTGTCACACAATAGGACTGAACCCAAAATCCCAGAGTTGTAAAGCAGGATTGTTAACCACACAGTTTGCCTCCTTGCCCATCTTAAATTCTATGATTACTATTGTAAAATAAAGCACTTGAAGCTAACTAGATGGTGTATTGATTAAACCAAAGAAAAGTAGCTTGCTTCCAAACCACATGGTTCCGGGTTCAGTCCCACTGCGTGGCACCTTGGGTAAATGTCTTCTATAGCCTCGGGCTCACCACAAAGCCTTGTGAGTGGATTTGGTAGACGGAAACTGAAAGAAGCCCGTTGTATATATGTATGTATATATGTTTGTGTGTCTGTGTTTGTCCCCCCAACATCGCTTGACAACCGATGCTGGTGTGTTTACGTCCCTGTAACTTAGCGGTTCAGCAAAAGAGACCGATAGAATAAGTACTAGGCTTACAAAGAATATGTCAATTTGCTCGACTAAAGGTAGTGCTCCAGCATGGCCACAGTCAAATGACCGAAACAAATAAAAGAGTAAAAAGAGTATGAAACTGTATGAATTTAATGCATTTATTCTCTGTGTGTGTATGTGTGTATTTGAGTATATATCTCTTGATAACACTAAAATGATATGGTGTTTATAAACAAGGTGAAAAATCTAACATTAAAGAAGAAATGATCTCATATCTTTCACTTGAGTGCAAAGTCAAAATAACATTCCTCTTTATTTTTTTTATTGTAACCTGTTTACTCAGTATTTATTTATTAGGATGTTTTTGATGGGATTTTTAATGCATTTGTGTCTATGTGTACAAGGTTATGCTTATTGTGTGAGCAACACTCCACTGGTTGTGCTGGAATGTAGAAGATATTAGAATATTATAAACACATATTTGAAGTAGTGATGAGCAACAGGACCACTGATAGCATTTGAACCATGTATCTGTTGCTTACTTTAGGGATCCCCAACCACCATGCCACAAACCAGTGCCAAACCCATAGATCATTTGGTACTGGACTTCATTTATCTCTTACTTGTTTCAGCCATTAGACTGTGGCCATACTGGAGCACTGCCTCAAATTTTTTTTTAGTCAAATGGATCAACTCCAGTACTTATTGTTATCTTAAACCTGGTACTTATTCTGTCATTCTCTTTTGCCAAACTGCTAAGTTACAGGGATGTTAGACACCAACACTTGTTGGTGGTGGGGTACAGACATATATGTACATATGCCGAAGTTATTTTATTTAATTCTTCCTTGTTTTAAGAATTAATTGAAATAAAGGCAAACCATTTTAATAGAAATAAGGTGACAAAAGGGTTAAATTTGGTTAAGTCAAAGTATAAGATATCTAAAAGTTTTGTTAGTGTTTTCTCTCCTCATTTCTCTTTTTTTTAATAAAATTTTTTCTGCACCAGAAGACGTTTGGCATTATGTCGTACTTGAGAAGACCCATCAAGCCGAGCAAAATAGCAGTCGTAGCAGATATTGGTGTCATACAAATGGCACCTGTACTAGTGACACATAAAAACACCCATTACACTCTCAGAGTGGTTGGCATTAGGAAGGACATCCAGCCATAGAAACCATGCCAAATCAGACTAGAGTCTGGGGCAGCCTTCCAGCGTGTCAGCCCAGTCAAACCATCCAACTCATGCCAGCATGGCCAACGAACGTTAAATGATGATTATAGTGATGACATATATATATATATATATATATATATATATATAAGTAGTAAATGGTACAACAAGGTACCAATATTTACTGGAAAATAGCAATCGATATAAATACGACGCTATTGTATAGCTTCACTGCGTATTTACTAGCAAAGACGTGTGTGTACCATTTATCTACTTTTATATGTATACTTTTACCCTTATTGGGCTATCCTTTACTGGGAAGTAATACATTTGTATTGCATATATATATATATATATATATACACACACAATGGGCTTCATTTAGTTTCTGTCTATCAAATCCACTCACAAGGCTTTGGTCAGCCTAAAGCTATAGTAGAAGACACTTGCCCAAGGTGCCATGCAGTGGGACTGAACCTGGAACCATGTGGTTGGGAATCAAACTTCTTACCACACAGCTATGCTTGCACAGAAAGAATATGTTTTTTTAATTTATGTCTATTTTATTGATTATTGCAGTCTGCAGGGTGTTTATGCATTATATATATATTATATATGTAATACATATCTGTTGTATATATAATAATTAAATTATACATTATGCACTTTGTTTTTTTTATTATACATGTGATCCCTCAGTCTGCGGGGAAAATTGTCTCACATGAAACCAGTCAGTGGTGCAAAAAAGACTGGGGCCACTGCTTTACTGGTAAGATTATTGTTCACGTGGTTGTCCATCAAGCAGATGGACACAGATTCATGGTTTCTGTCTTATTAAGCTTGTTTCTTTTACGTCTCAAATTAATCTGCTTCTTCATCATTTTTGCACATGCTGGCAAAGGTTGGTCAGCTAACCTTCCTGATGCCTAACCCTCTATGTCTTCTCATAACAAACCACTGCTGGATGTTTTGCTTATCGGAGATGTAAACAATAACACCACCAAAATGTTATCAAGCAAAGACATGCAAATACAAACATGCATGCATGCACACACATAATGGTCTTCATACAGTTTCTCTGTACCAATTTCTCAAGACATTCATCAGTCTGAGGTCATTCTCTTTACTCTTTTACTTGTTTCAGTCATATGACTGTGGCCATGCTGGAGCAGCGCCTTTAGTCGAGCGAATTGACCCCAGGACTTATTCTTTGTAAGCCTAGTTCTTATTCTATCGAGACAAACACAGACACACAAACATATACACATACATATATATATATATATATGGAGGCGCAATGGCCCAGTGGTTAGGGCAGCGGACTCGCAGTCATAGGATCACGATTTCGATTCCCAGACCGGGCGTTGTGAGTGTTTATTGAGCGAAAACACCTAAAGCGCCACGAGGCTCCGGCAGGGGATGGTGGCAAGCCCTGCTGTACTCTTTCGCCACAACTTTCTCTCACTCTTTCTTCTGTTGGCCTGCTCGCTTAGCCAGCAGGATGGTGTCATTTGAAGGCTAAAACAATGTGAAGCGCATTGTTACCAGTGATGTGTAACAACATCTGATAGCCTGGTTGGTCACGGTGATATATATATATATATATATACACACACACACACAACACACACACACACACATATATACGACGGGCTTCTTTCAGTTTCCATCTACCAAATCCACTCACAAGACTTTGGTCGGCCCAGGGCTATAGTAGAAGACACTTGCCAAAGGTGCCATCTAATAGTCATACCCAGAACCAAAAGTTTTGCCTGTAAATTTTATGATATTTATTATCATTTTCGTTAAAATCTCAACAGTTTATTCATAAACATTGTACAAGTTGTACATTTTCAATAGGTGTAACCACTGCAAGACAGAAATTACATTTCCAATACAAGTTTTATGTATTTTCTAAAAAAAGATTATTCTGTCCTTGTGTTGAGGTTAAACAACTGTTTATCTTTCGAAATGTTATCAAGTATTGAATATTTGTTTATATCTTTGTATCTTTGTCAGAATGGAATACCAAATTCATATCAACATTGTCATAATTGATTTAGTTTTCGTTAATGAAATAGAACGTCTTGACAGTTTCTGGTTTTGATAGCATAACATACACAAAGAGTGTTTTTTTATAACTTATCTATTATATAAAATCCGTTCTGTCTGTCTGTGTGTGTCTCCTAGGATCTCAGGCATCCTCCATCCGATTGCGCTCAAATTTGATATGTAGATACCGACAGTATCAGGGCATGTATAAGTCTTGAAAAAATTACAAAAATCGATTCCAAGTGAGAATGTGATCGATAAAGTCGTGGGAACGTGCATTTGTACGTGCAAGTACATCAGCTGTTGCAATCGATACTATGCGTACGTGAGAAAAATGTACGTGCAGTTTGCGCAAAAAAAGCCGGCTGGCTTGAAATAATGCCCTATTTCAGCCCTATTTTACTCCGTGAGTTGTATCCTCATAACCATTCAATATCTAAAAATACTTTGTATATTTTTATGATTAATTTTTTACGATTTATGGAGATGTACTTGCATAGCAACTGACCTAATCTGAGATTGTGTGCTGAAACCAAAACAATTGCAGCATGGAAGGTGTTTATAAGCCATTTAAAAACACACAAAATCTTTTAGATTCACTTCAACATTTAATTTTTATTTGGCAAAATATTTCCATCGCTTTGAGACCACGACCTGTTCACCGACAAAATTCCGTGCCATATCTGATGCAGCACAGAATTTTGTCAGTGAACAGGTTGCAGTCTCAAAGCGATGAAAATATTTTGGCAAATTAAATTTAAATGTTGAAGTGAATCTAATGATTTTTGTGTTTTTAAATGGCTTATAAACACCTTCCACGCTGCATTTGTTTTTATTAAGAATTGTATATTCAAATGTTTTGTGTATATTTTAGAAATATAACCAGTTTATTGTGCACAAATGTTAACAAAATCTTTTATTGGACCCTAGTTGAGAACCACTGATATAAAGAATGGTAGGATTTTTATTGGAGACTTTCTGTTTTTCTCCACTGGTGCCTGCTTGATGCTTTCTTAGCCACCAGTAAACCAGTTTATGGCTTTACTATTAGCTGTGAGCCAAATATAATTTATCTGCCCTCTGGTGATACAATCTTAGATTAGAAGGTTCAATCTCTCCCCACCCCTCCACTTACCCTCTTTATTATCTCTAATCCTTTTTCCTCTCTCTCATTACTTCTCTTAATTCTCTTTCACCTTCTCCATCATTACTACTCTTTCTCATTCACTCACTCTCACATCTCTGCTTCATCTGTGTTGTATCTCCCTTGGCTGCTATTTGTTTTGTTTTGTTTTTTTATTATTCCAAGAAGTAAAAAAAAAAAAACACTCCAGTTCCTTCTTTCTTTCTGTCTTTTTTCTTGTATACTATCTCATTTACTGAACTCCCCTCTGCAACATCAGTTATCTTAACAGGCTAACCTTTCTTATCTGTTCTCAAAATTCCTGATGGTTTTATTTTTCATGGTTGGGCTATATGAATAGAACTGGTACCTGCAGTAGATGATATTTCGGGGCTGGGTATGAGATAGTTATTTAGGTTGTTTGAATTCATTCAACTTGAAGCTTAGTAGTTTGCACTAGTGACCTATAGAGTATTTCCTTTCTTACCTTACTACCTAACAGGCCTTCATCAGGTGCTTGAGTGACTTAAAAACTAGTATCACTGACACAATATCACAAAATTTGAGAGAGGATCAGTTTTTTGTTTTGTTTTCTTTCATTTTCTCGAGCTTGGTTTCCATGACATATAAGTGACTGAGATCACAACATTCACCCTGAACAGGGTGCCAGTTTGTTACAGGGCTCAAAGCCAACAATTCTTAAGGAAAGGGACAAGTCTAGTACATCTACCCCAGTAGCTAAGCAGGGAATTTTATTTTATCAACCCCGGTGGGATGAAAAGCATAGCTGACTTTGGTTGGGGTTGAGCTCAAAGCATAAAGAGCCAGAAAAAATGTCGCTAATGATTCTACCAACTCACCTCCTAAATGTGAACGGATTACATCAGTCCCAGTATTTGAAAGCTACTTTTATCGACCCTTGGAGTGTAAAGAGTAAAGTTGGCTCTAGCTGGATTTAAACTCAGAATGTGACTGGCTTCCGTGACTGGCTTCCATGTCGGTGGCACGTAAAAAACACCATCCGAATCGTGGCCGAAGCCAGTGCCGCCTTGACTGGCTTCCATGCAGGTGGCACGTAAAATGCACCAATCCGACCGTGGCCGTTGCCAGCCTCGCCTGGCACCAGTGCAGGTGGCACGTAAAAAGCACCCACTACACTCACGGAGTGGTTGGCGTTAGGAAGGGCATCCAGCTGTAGAAACATTGCCAGATAAGACCGGAGTGGTGCAGCCTTCTGGCTTCCCAGATCCCCGGTCGAACCGTCCAACCCATGCTAGCATGGAGAACGGACGTTAAGCGATGACGATGATGATGAATGTAAAGAGATGCCACTAGCACTTTACTGATTCTGCTATTCCACTGCCCTAATAATGATATTAGTTTCAAACTTTGGTACGAGGCCAGCAGTTTCGGGGAGGGTTTAAATTGATTACATCAACCCCCAGAACTCGGAATGTAAAGGGCTGTCATTAGCACTCTACTGATTCTGCTGGTCCACTGCCCTAATAATGTCAATATTAGTTTCAAACTTTGGCACTTATTTTTATCGATCCCAAAAGGATGAATGAAAGGCAAAGTCAACCCTGGTGGAATTTGAACTCAGAACATAAAAACGGACGAAATGCCACAAAAGCATTTTGCCTCCTAAAACTTAAGAATGTGTAACTTGGTAATAAGACCAACTACATTTTCATTTGTTTCTTTTTCCGAACATGTTTACAAATTTTTCAATGAATAATTAACACCAGAGTGAAACGATGTTTATGAAATTTCATGAGAAGGAAATAAATAAATGGGAAAGCATAATTGAAACCAGGAAAACAGAAGAAACAGACAAGCAAACTTAGTAATTAAAAATAATGGAATATTTTTTTTAAAAAATGTATTTTTAGTTTTAGTAATAATGAGTTATATGAATTTACTAAACCATCAACACATACTATGTAGGGTTTTATTGAGGGAAGAATACATGTGTAGGCGAAAACTATTCAGCTAATTTAAACCACTCTCTCTCTCTCTCTCTCTCTCTCTCTCTCTCCATAAGTATGGACATACTGAAGTTAATTGAGATATATATCAATGTAATTAACCCTTTTGTTACCACTTTCTTTTGAAAGGTTAATACAACCTTTGTTTCAATTAATTTTGAAAATAATGAAAAATTTTGTAAAATAACTTTGTCATTATTAAGGCGGTGTTTGGAGCATAAATTAAAATAGCATTGTATGAAAGGTTTTAATTGTAGATCACTCCCAAATGGGAAGCTTGTATCACAAATCAGACTTGGTCTCAGATGGGTTGGTATCAAAAGGGTTAAGGTTAGCTGTAGATGTTTTGATTTCATTAATCAGTTGCTGTTTATATTAGTCAGAATATGAGCGAGTGATATCCAGACCGGTGAAGATGATACAGTTGATGATCTGCTCAAACTTTCCTTGGGTTGCTGTTTGTGGGGAAAAGAAAAGAAAAAATAAGTGTGCTTGGAGAGAAATCGATACAGTTGTAGTTCTGAAGGATTGATCAAAGTATTTAGCATGTGGGTTTGGTAAGTGAAACTTGTATTAACTACGAGAGGATGGGCAACTAATGCATCGAGTGCGACAGGGTGAAAGTGGTACACAAGATAGCTAGTTCGGAAGAGCAGAAGTCATTATTTGTAGCTTTTATGATTTTAGCAGTATGTTTTTCATACACAGGGAGTGTAATACAAACTGTTTCTTTTAACATCTGTAGTTATTTGAGTCTTGGTGGTGGTGGGGTTGTTGGAAGTTGATTAGGTTGTCTGGAGGATGTTTTTAAATTATTTATTCACGTGAATAGGGCAAGGTGTTCAAGTTGTACTTGGTAGATGTCTTTGTGCAAATGGTTAAGGAGTGATGGATGGTATTGTCTATCAAGGAATGTATGCAATTAGAAGTAGGTTATTAATGTATGAAAGGAGGAGTTAGCTGAACCCTGAGGTACGCAAGAGTTGATATTGGAAGCAGGATAGATCCTTATCAAAGCATACTGCAATGGAGTGGTTACAGAAGGAACACCAAATTGAAACTTTAGTTTGGTTCTTTACCACTGCACCATCTGGCATTGAACTATTTCTAGTCAAAGTTGAGGTCTCATGGAAGTTGAGATACATTACATATACACAAAATAAGCTTTGAATTTGTAAAGGAGGTGAAGCATTAGCTGTGTATTTGTGGCATTCATGTATTTCTCAAAATCAGCAACAGATCTATGTGATATGTATACATCTTGGAGTTGAAACTAAATCACAGATTCTTCTCCAATACTCACCACTAATTCTCTGATGCTCACCAATGTAATCTTATTGCATGTTATTATGCTGTGGTTAATTCATGGATCATATAAAATATATGTAATCATAACATTTGAATTAGATCAAATATGAGAGCAATTAATTTGGGTTGGTTTTTTTTTTAGTTTGTGTTTTAATCTTTGGATTTGTTTTAATTATTGTTGCTTACTTTCAGGATGGGGAAATATTTACAGTTGGTTTCAGTCTAATGTTTTAGGAGCCTCGTCTGGCCCCTGTGCTGGTGGCACGTAAAAAGCACCATCCGATCGTGACCGTTTGCCAGCCTCATCTGGCACCTGTGCAGGTGGCACGTAAAAAGCACCCACTACACTCACGGAGTGGTTGACATTAGGAAGGGCATCCAGCTGTAGAAACACTGCCAGATCAGACTGGAGTCTGGCGCAGCCTTCTGGCTTCCCAGACCCCAGTTGAACCATCCAACCCATGCTAGGTTAAACGATGATGATGATGATTCAGATTACTCTGTCAAATATAATGCTTATTTATTCACATTGTTTTGAACTGATCATGCATTAACTTGTAACTTTGAAATTTCAAAGCTGTGCTTGTTCAATTTTAGAATGACACTGCTGGGTAGGTGTAAAAGGCTGGACTGTAGCCAGTTTGAACACAAAATGGTTAGAATATTCAGGCCAGATGTGGTCAGTTTAAATTCTGAAGGATTAAACATCTTGATTTTTGACTTAATATTTGAGGATTTGAATAAAGTACTTGTGTCACTTGGAGTTGTTCTCTTGAAATAGATACCTGTTTATTTATTCTTGATCCATTTCCATTTATTGGGAATGTTTTAATCTTGTTTGGTTTTTATTATATATTTATTTTTATTTTTCCTCTCAAAACTAAATATTCAACTTTGTATTTGCTGGGTTTATTAATCCATTGCTGTTGGTTTGTTGTTGATGTGACACCTAATGTATATTGATTGTCAAATCATACTAACCAATGAGGTCAGTTCCATAATTCCTGAAATCCATTATTACATAATGATCTGCTGCCAATCTTGAGAAATACAAAACCTGTTTGATGCATCTCTCACCAAAGAATTTATATTTACTTTGTCTAGGCTCCTAATAACATATGAGAAGAAGTGTAATCTTCCCCACTTTGTTTATTATTTTCTTTTGCAACTAAAGAAATGGTAAAATTTCTATCAAGAGTACAAATTTCATCTATAATTTTCAAGTCGCAAACTTGTCTTTATATGCAATTTGAATAATTAAGAATTTTGTTTACCTAAACTGAGAGACTCATGAAAGGTATTGGTTATTCAGATTGAGTTGATGAGACAACACAAGATTTAAGTGCCAAGACAGGCTGTGGTGCTGATCCTTTCAACTCTTACTTGCTGGGAGTAAAATAGTTCTGTATGTTATTTGGTGCAGGGTCTTTGAGATGTCATATACTGATCGCAACTGGAGACAAAAATGGAAAATCTTATTTATATATAATAATAATAATAATAATAATCCTTGAATGGAATTTATAAACATTTAATGCATTGCTATGTGCACTTCCACAAATCACATGATTCTTAAGATCTCTATTTATATTCCTGGGATGAATGGTGTAGTCTGTTGTAGCCATGGGCATCTGGTTCACCATCATCTTTGATTCATTCTTTCAGGCGATATGCCATTAGCGGATGTACCACTGAGGGATGTTTATCCCATTTTTACCTGTAAAAAGGGATAAACATCCCTCTGTGGTACATCCGCTAATGGTATATCACCTGAAGAAATGAATCAATGATGATGGTCAACCAGATGCCCATGGCTACAACAGACTACACCATTCATCCCAGGAATATAGATTGTGATCTTAAGAATCATGTGATTTATGGAAGCGTACATAGCAATGGATTAAATGCTTATAAATTCCATTCAAGGATTATTGCTGTTATTCTATCTATCCTACATTATCTTGTGCCGGTAGCATGTGAAAAAACATTCGAGCAAGGTCGTTGCCTGTGTCGCTGGACTGGCTCCTGTGCAGGTGGCACGTAAAAAACACCATTTGAGTGTGGCAGTTGCCAGTACCACCTGACTGGCCCTCATGCCGGTGGCATGTAAAAGCACCCACTACACTCTCGGAGTGGTTGGCATTAGGAAGGGCATCCAGCTGTAGAAACTCTGCCAGATCAGATTGAAGCCTGATACAGCCATCTGGTTCACCAGTCCTCAGTCAAATCGTCCAACCCATGCTAGCATGGAAAGCGGACGTTAAACAACGATGATGATGATGATTATAGTGGGACAACTTCATGCAACCCTGAAAAACTAGCTCACTAGTCGACATCATTAGACAGTGGTTGGCATAATAAAATGGAGCTTTATCTGCATATTCAAAACGTTTCCCATGAACAAATTTAAATGATATATATCATCATCATCATCATCGTTTAACGATATATATATATATATATATATATATGATACAATTAGCAAAAGAATGATATGACATGTTGGGGAAACTGGCGGCCGATAGGTGTCATTGAACGAAGAGCAAATGCCAATTTGTGAATATCAAATTAGGATGCTTATCTATAAATTAGCTAGACTAAATTAAACAGCTTTTTTTTTTTTTTTTTTCACTTCACTGAAATTAAAATGAAAAATCCTTGTCTGTGGTTGTTATATATCACCATTTTGTCATTGAAATAAAATCAATGTTCTGTTTGATTTAACATTTCAAAATGAAGTAATGAAATTCTCTGTTAAATGTATAGTAAATTCTGACATCTAAATAACAGATTATAGTTTTTGAATACTTTATATACAAAAAACACTAAACAGAACAGGTTTTTAATTGTATTTACTCTTCTCATTACTTTGAAAATATTGTGTACACAACACACATGGCTACTACACCCATCTCTTTTCAGGAATACATACTTTTAACATGCTAACTTTTGCAAACACAACCGTTTTTTTCTGACACCTACATTCAGGTATATATATTCACATACACCTGCCTTGTAACATAGACAAAAGTATGTCAAAATATATTTATAAAATTCTTGATTTATAAAATGTGTAATGATAGCATCAAAACTACCAATACTATGTTCACTTACCTAAGATACACTTTTTTGGAACTGTTTTATCTATTTCTTTCCTTGAAGTCTTATCTCTGACTATCTGCAAGAGATGGCCTGGATTTAGGCAGTTTTGTATATGTTTGTGTCTGTGTGTTTTATGTATGTATGTATGTATGTGTGTATCTCCAGATATATATGCATATATCAAATCAAGTGTGTGTGTGTGTGTGCATACTTCTGAGTACGTGGGTGTATACATATAAATAAATGGATGCATGTATGTACATATGTATTTACCTGATACCCTGCCTTTGATAACACTCAGCTGGAGTATTATTTTGTTGTGAGACCAAAACCTCCCATTCTTTTCTCATGAGAAATGGCTGAATACTTTTTACAAAATATTTAGTGAAATTCACCGGCTGCTAACTTACCAAATGTTCTCAAAATTAATACTTATTTTCTTCCCCCTTTTTCCTTTTACTCTTCTATTAACTGAATTAGATTGACAGGGTAAAGAAGTTGGGATAGAAACTCTATCAGAGTGGGTAGTTAGGTAATTATGCATAACAATGCTGCAGTAGCTATAGATCTCTGAGTATATAAGTTTAGTTTGGGATTTTGGATGCAGGAGCATCATGAATTACTAGAAAGTTAGAGATTTTAACTAGAGAGAGACTTGCATGAGACAGAAGACTTACAGGCGACTGGTGATAATGGACCAAGTAGAGAAAGTGGTACAAAGAATAAAGTATAGCAAACTTTTAGTACAAGACAGTTACATTGAATTGGACCCAAAGCTAACATATTTCTAAAGAGATAGGCGTAAGAGTGGCTGTATAGGTGTAGGAGTGGCTGTGTGGTATGTAGATTGCTTATGAACCACATGGTTCTGGGCTCATTCCTACTGCATGGCACCTTGGATAAGTGTTTTCTACTATAGCCTCGGGCCGACCAAAGCCTTGTGAGTAGATTTGGTAGACGGAAACTGAAAGAAGCCCGTCGTATATATATATATATATACATATATATATATATATCATCATCATCATCATCATCGTTTAACGTCCGCTTTCCATGCTAGCATGGGTTGGACGGTTCAACTGGGGTCTGGCAAGCTCGAGGGCTGCACCAGGCCAGTCAGATCTGGCAGTGTTTCTACAGCTGGATGCCCTTCCTAACGCCAAATATATATATATATATATATATATGTATGTGTATGTATATATTTGTGTGTTTGTGTTTGTCCACCCAACATCGCTTGATAACCGATGCTGGTGTGTTTACATTCCCGTAACTTAGCGGTTTGGCAAAAGAGACCGATAGAATAAGTACTAGGCTTACAAAGAATAAGTCATGGGGTCGATTTGCTCGACTAAAAGTGGTGCTCCAGCAGGGCCACAGTCAAATGACTGAAACAAGTAAAGAGATAACGGTGAAGTAGTAGTTAGTGCTCAGATATGAATAAATAAATAGCTTCACTTTGGTTTTCCAATCTAGAAAATACCATTGAATCCAACACTCTAAGTTTATATGGCAATGTCGGGCCAATATTACATGCTTTATTGCTCTAAAAGTCTTTTATCCTGAATATGTGCTGCTGAAATTGGGGTGTGTCTAATGTACCCATGCATTTTTTATGCCATCAAATATTGTAGGTGTAAAGTGAATGGCTTGTGAAAGCCATTTAGTTCATGTATGAGGGCGAGGTTCAAAGAGGAATGACCTGGGGAATTTTCACCAGGGATCTACTTTTGGTTTTATTCTCTTCATCGTAGTCTTTAAGAAAATAGTTCACACATGAATGCCCTCAGTAACTTCTGTATGGTTCTCATTGCAGAATCTTTTGAAGACATGCAGACAAAAATTCCCAAACCTGGGAGAGTGATTAGCAATGAAAAGCCAAAAGCTTAATTAATATAGCACACAGCAAAGACAAAAGTTCTAATTAGTAGTAAAAAGAGACAATTTTTTTCAGTATCATTTGGAAAATATCATTGCTCAATGAGTAAGACTGGAATTGACAAAATATCAATAGCATGTGTTTTATCCAATCATTAGAGATGCAAAAAAAAACCTGGGTAACCTGGGTTATTATTATATACACCAGATGTACATAAGTAGTTAATACCAGGGGCACCTTTGAAATAAAGTCTTTGACATGCTCAGATGGCTTGCTTTACACTTCTTAGTTTTTTTTTTCTTATTTTTTTGTTATACAGATAAGGCAGTAAAAAGAGCAGCGTGTGAAGTCTTGCATAACGTTTGAGAATATGGTGCTTGTTGCAACATCTAAAAAAGGGAATACATATGGTTCCCTTTATTTTAACTTAAATATAATACTCCTACCTTTCCTACACACACACAAACATATTCTTTTTTTTTTTATTCTTTTACTTGTTTCAGTCATTTGACTGTGGCCATGCTGGAACACCGCCTTTAGTCAAGGAAAATCGACCCCAGGACTTATTCTTTAGAAGCCTAGTACTTATTCTATCGGTCTCTTTTGCCGAACTGCTAAGTTACAGGGACGTCAAGCGATTTTGGGGGGACAAACAGACACACAAACACACACACATACATACATATATATATACATATATATGGCGGGCTTCTTTCAGTTTCCATCTACTAAATCCACTCACAAGACTTTGGTCGGCCCAAGGCTATAGTAGAAGACAAGGTGCCACGTAGTGGGACTGAACCCTGAACCATATGGTTGGTAAGCAAGCTACTTACCACACAGCCACTCCTAAGCCACACATATATATATATGTATTCTTTTATTAATTGTGAATATTATTCACGGCTCTTGGGTCCTGCAGCTTAGTACTATCAGTTAATAAAAGATTATACTGCATATGCTTCCTTGTAGTCTAGTTCTCTTTTTTTCCTTTTATAAAATTAAACTTCTCTCTCTCTCTCCCTCTTCTCTCTTTCTTTCTCTCTCATCATCATTGTTTAACATCTGTTTCCCATGCTTGCATGGGTCAGGCAGAATTTGTTGAGGCAGATTTTTCTACAGCAGGATACCCCTGCTGTCACCAACCTTAACCCGTTTCCAAGCTTGTATGATGGTGAGACCTGTTTACAATTGTCACATGATTTAAAGAAGGGCACACATACAGCGGACCTCTTTCAGTTTCCATCTGCCAAAATTAAGTCAAAAGGTTTTTGGCTCACTCCAGGGCTATTGTAGAAGATACTTTTCCAAGGTGGCATACAATGGGACTAAACCCAAAACTACATGGTTGGGAAGCAAGCTTCATGACCACCAACCATATATATATATATATATATGTATATATATATATATATATATAGAGAGAGAGAGAGAGAGGGTGTAGATATGGCTGTGTGCTAAGAAGTTTGCCTGTCAACCACATGGCTCTGAGTTCAATCCCACCGCACAATATCTTGGGCAAGTGTCTTCTACTTCAGCCCCAAGCCAACCATAGTCTTGCGAGCAGATTTGGTAGATGGAAACTGAAAGAAGCCCATCGTGTGTGTGTGTTTTATCTTTCCTTGTCTTGACGTCACATGACAGACGTAAATGATTGTCTCTGTCATACAAGCAGTGTCATTCATTTGTAATATCCTGTGCGAACATATCTGATGATGGCTAAATATTACCTTTCTTGGATACAGGTGAGAGTTAGCAACAGAAAAGATATTTAGGCCCTGGAATATATTCCTCAGTTAACTTTGTTCAACTCATTTGAACATAGAAAAATAGATGCTAAAATGACAACTTTTTTCATCTGAACATTTGGAGTAGCATTGAAGTCTATCATTAACTTTAAATGCTTTAAATGAATAAATAAATTCTATTACTTGTTTTGAGAACTCTTTATTCTGTTTGTACATCCAATCACACACATCATTTCTTTCTTTCTTTCTTTCTTTCTTTCAGATTTTACCCTCCATGATTATTCGGCTTCTGGAAGATTCAAGAAAGCACATATCAATGCTTTCCATAAAGAAGGTAAGAAGAAAGAATTTATGAATGTTCCAAGAGGGAGTAAAAACCTTGGAATGTATTCATTTAATTTTTCAGTATTTTGGGTCTGTGGATATAGCAAGCATAGGATGAATGGCTTGACAGAATATGACCAGTTGAAGAATTGGTGTCATGCTCCAATATCTGCTTTGGTTTGTGAAGCTGAACGCCTTTCTTAATTCTGACTGCTATACAGAGAATACTGGATGTTTGTTTGATTTGTTTTTTCTTTGTTCATAGTATGAGCTTGAGTAAGGTCCCCTTATAATTCACAAGACTAACATACTAAATGAGTTAAAGGTATGGTAGAGAGAAGGTAAAGCGGCAAGCTGGCAGAATCGTTAGCACTCCGGGCAAAATGCTTAGCGGTATTTCATTCTGAGTTCAAATTCCTCTGAGGTCGACTTTGCCTTTCATCCTTTCGGGGTCAATAAATTAAGGACCAGTTACGCACTGGGATCGATATAATCGACTTAATCCCTTTGTCTGTCCTTGTTTGTCTCCTCTGTGTTTAGCCCCTAGTGGGTAGTAAAGAAATAGGTATTTCGTCTACCGCTATGTTCTGAGTTCAAATTCTGCCGAGGTTGACTTTGCTTTTCATCCTTTCAGGGTCGATTAAATAAGTACCAGTTACGCACTGGGGTCGATATAATCGACTTAATCCGTTTGTCTGTCCTTGTTTGTCCCCTCTGTGTGTAGCCCCTTGTGGGCAGTAAAGAAATAGGTATGGTAGAGAGAAGGGTGGCTTTATGTTAGGTGTTGTGAAGTTTAAAGTACGATAGGAAGGACTGGAACCAGAGATATTGGCTACTTTACATTGTAAGTAATTACAAAGGTAGGAGTAATTAAGGTGGAACTGGAGAGAGATAAAACTCGCATCATTGAAATATTGTTACCTATTCCTGTTCACTAGGAGAACATGTAGAATTACATGTGTTGCTCAGAGCCAGAATAAAACTCTTGCAGAGAATTGGCAATCCAATATATTTAATTTCCTTGACTAGTTCCAGACATAGCTGGTATTTGTATATCTAGTTATGCAGACTGGGGAATGTCAAATTAAGCAGACCATTCAGTGTTTATTAACAAAACAACAACAAAAAAACCCACTTGTTTGAGTGTTTGAACACTCATCAGACTTGAATCAACCTGCCACAAGTTACTGTGCAAGATCTACAATACATTTTAACATTTTAGTATTTGAACTGGCCATATCTGACCCAAATATTCTACCTGTTTTATGTTCAAACTGGTCGGATCCAGCATCTTACACCTACCTTACAATGTCGTTCTAAAAATAAAAAATCTAAAAATTCTACATTGGTGCATCAGCATGGCCACAGCTCTGAGCTGAAACTACAGAAAAAAAAAATCACATAGCCAAAACTTCAAAATAAAGAATGATTAATTCAAAACAATATGAATAAATAAGCATTATATTCGACCGAGTAAGCTGGATGCTAAAGAGTTAAATTCACTCTCAGAGCATTAATTAGCACAGGGTTTAGTAGAAGATGCTTTCCCAAGCTGCTGTTCAGTGGAACTGAACCCAAGACTACATAGTTGTAAAGTGAACTTCTGAACCATACAGTCATCCTACACGTAATATAGTGTCTAGTTTAAAAAATGGAATAAGACACTCATCATGGCCGATGCCAGTACTGCTTGACTGGTTCCTGTGTTGGTGGCATCTAAAAAGCCCCATTTGAGTGTGGTCGATACCAGTGCCGCCTGACTGGCTCCTGTGCTGGTGTCACGTAAAAAGCACCCACTACACTTTTGGAGTGGCTGGCGTTAGGAAGGGCATCCAGTTGTAGAAACCTTGCCAGATCAGATTGGAGCCTGGTGCAGCCTCCTGGCTTGCCAGTCCTCAGGCAAACCATCCAACTGCATGGAAAGCGGATGTTAAACGATGATGATGACGTTAGCATGCAGGGTGAAATAGGTATAAGTGATAAGATACATTAAGGTAACCCTTTCGTTACTGTATCTATTTTGAGATGCTCTGTGTTTCTTTAAATTACTTTAAATATAACAAAGAATTTAGTAAAATAACTTAGCTATCATTCAGCTAGTGTTTGGAACATAAATCGTGACTAAGGTTTGGTGGAAAATTTTAATTCAAAACTTATGAAAACAAGACATTTGTACTCAGGACCAGAGCCGGTTTCAGCTGGGTTGGTTACAAAAGGGTTAATAATGGACCTGTTGCTTTTTTTCCTTTTCATTGATGTCCACTTTATATATTCAACTTGTCCTAAATTTCCTACTGCAATTCTGTTTTTGCTTTGTTTTTTTGTTTTGTTTTGTTTTTTTTGTTTTTTTTGTTTTTTTTTGTTATTTTACTTTTCTTTCCGTAGCTAAACAGTTACAAACAATTCCAACTTTAGTTCAAGATGTTGTTGAAAATTGGTTTGAAAAAGATGCAGATGACTTCGATACAGACACAGTTTCTTCAAAAGGAGAGGATGACGATGAAGAGGAAAAGAAAAAAATAATTAACGATGAAACAAATAAATCAAGTAAGAACATCATATGAGTTGTAGAAACTTTGAGAGATTAGAAATAAGCTTCTTTTTTTTTAAAGTGGAGCTCAAAGCAGATAAAGCTATAAGAAGCATACATAATATTGGTTTAAAACATCATATTTCTGCTGAAATATCCTGCCTTTGTTTCACTTAAAATGAAGAATTTAGTAAAATAACTTTAGTCATCATTAAGCAGTTTAGAATATAAACTAACATAGGTGTAGGAGTGGCTGTGTGGTAAGTAGCTTGCTTACAAACCACATGGTTCCAGGTTCAGTCCCACTGCTTGGCACCTTGGGCAAGTGTCTTCTACTATAGCCTCGGGCCGATCAAAGCCAAGTGAGTGGATTTGGTAGACGGAAAGTGAAAGAAGCCCTTCGTATATATATATATATATGTTTGTGTGTCTGTGTTTGTCCCCCCAACATCGTTTGACAACCGATACTGGCGTGTTTACATCCCCGTAACTTAGCGGTTGGCAAAAGGGACTGATAGAATAAGTACTAGGCTTACAAAGAATAAGTCCTGGGGTCGATTTGCTCAACTAAAGGCGGTGCTCCAGCATGGCTGCAGTCAAATGACTGAAACGAGTAAAAGAGTAACATGAAATTTTAATGGAAGATTTTAATTTAAAATAAGAAATGTGTGTCATAGAATTAGGAGCAGTCTCAGGCAGGATGGTATTGAAAGGGTCCGTAAAAAAATACTTGTATGGGAAAAAAGTTGAAGGCTGCCTGAGGGGGTATGGTTTGGTGGTGGAGTGGAGGTGGGGGTTAACCCAATATTTTTCGTGCTGTTATTTTAGCTTTATCTAGTTTCACCTTTTAAAACGATTTAATATCAAGTAAGAACATTTGAATTAATTACCATAGTTCATATTTACAAAATAATACTCACCCTGCTAATTTATAAAACAGACATTGATAAATAATCTTAGCTGAGGCCTCTTAGAAACTTTTTAATTCTTTGATGATTGACTGACCACATAGTGAGGGTGATGACAGTGAGCCTCTATAGATGTACTTAAAACCTTGCCCACTACTCATGGCCCCTTGATGCTTTAGATTAGATTGTAGTGACGCCATCTTGGAAATCTCCAGCACGCATGCGCAGGGTTGGAATCTTCCGGAAGGCCTGCCAGAAGATCCCTCATGCACATGCACTGAAAACTAGCAGCAGCGAAATTCTCTTGTATCTTACCCTTTGACACGAGCAGTTGAACGATACAGACATGTCTCCAGCAGCTCTCTCAAGCTGCTACCTTGTGGCGCATCCCCGCTATGCTTGAATGGGCAGGATTGACTCACTCCACTTGACTACTGCCGATTCACCCAGAGGAAGGAAATGTTTATATTGCGAATCAAAGAATAAATATTTATACTATTGAAGTTAACGGAAAATCTTGACTCTTTCTTCAGTTAATATTTAATGTTAAGGATGCGAGCAGCGCCCATCCAGTGCGGGAATCTCTCATCCTGTTACAAGATAATTAACTAATTTAGCTGTTTGATAAATTACAGTTTTTAGTTGAATCCTACCAAAATTGGCTTCATTGTGGTTTCCTTTGATGCTGACAAAATTTAGTACCAGTATCATATTGGAATATCTGGGTTATGAACACACTCTGGGAATTGAAACAGTAAGCATATGATCATGAATGCAACACCCTAATGACAAGGTCATGTGACCTTCACCATAGTACCTACTACTGTTCACAAAGTGAGCAACAGCTGCTGAGTTGGGAGGGTGCCATACTAGTGGCCCAGTGGTCCACCAACAAAAAATGTGTACCTGGTTGTTATAATAATAATATAGTGCAGCTTACCACGAACACCAGCAGCGCTTTATTATTGTTGAGTATTTTGTTACAATACTGATTCTCTTGTGACAAATTCTCTTGCGTAACTCCCAATGAAAGATGGACTTTATTTAAATGACATCCTTTTAGACAGACTTTATATTGGGTTGGTGCATAATTATTGTGGCTTTTTTTCAACAAATTTTATTCAATAAAAACATCTTTAAATTATGATCTGTCCATCTGCCAAGCAAATGGGAAGCAGTAATTGAAGTAGATGGTGAATATGCTCCGGAATAATCATTTAAAGATGTTTTTGTTACATGTTGTTACTGTTTTCGTTGAATAAAATTTGTTGAAAAACAGCTGCAATAATTATGCACCCACCCAATAGATCCAAGCATAACTGTGTGGTAAGATGTTCGTTTCTCAACCACATGGTTTCTGGTTCAGTCCCACTGCATGACACTTTGGGAAATGCCTTCTACTATAGCCCCAGACCAACCAAAGACTTGTGAGTGGTTTGGTAGAAAGAAACTGAAAGAAACCTATCACATATATGAGTGTGTGTATGTATGTGTGTTACTATCTCCTTGACATAATAGTTGTAAACAAGCATCACTGTCATACAAGTGGAGCCTTTGGTTTCCAATCTTCAGTGAAAACATGTCTGGGCTGGGGAAATATTACCTTACTTGGTGACAGGTATGGGTTACCAACAGAAAGGGCATCCAGCAGTAGATAATCCACTTCATTAAATTCCATCTAACCCATGTGAATAAAGAAAGGTGGATATGTGCCGGTAGCACATGAAAAAACATTCATGCGAGGTTGTTGCCAGTGCCACTGGACTGGCTCCTGTGCAGGTGGCACATAAAAAACACCATTTGAGCATGGCTGTTTCCAGTACCACCTAACTGGCCCTCATGCCAGTGGCATGTAAAAGCACCCACTACACCCTCAGAGTGGTTGGTGTTAGGAAGGGCATCCAGCTGTAGAAACTCTGCCAGATCAATATTGGAACCTGGTGCAGCCATCTGGTTTGCCAGTCCTTAGTCAAATCGTCCAACCCATGCTAGCATGGAAAGCGGACGTTAAACAATGATGATGATGGACATTAAAATAATGATGATGATGATAATTATGTATATAAACAAAAGTCTTCAAATAGTGCTCCACTGATTCAGTGGAGTATAAGAATTACTTAATTTACAAAAAAAATTACTCTGTTCTTTATTTCAGGTAAATCTGAAAATATCAGGAGAAAAACAAAATTGAAAAACGTTGTACCTGATGATTCTGGATTTATTTATCCTGCTGATGTTTGGCATATTCTATCATTGTATATCCATCCTGAAGATGTTTGGCGATTTGCTTCTATCTGCAAATATGCAAATATTGCAATCCATACTGTAAGCTTTTGGCGTCATCTCTATCATAGGTTTGTATTCTAATTTTCCCTGTATCATTAATCTATCTTCAGCTACTCTAGTCTGAAATACGTCTATTTTCTAATGCCATATCAGCTATTTTATCGGATATCACATAAAAAGCACCCTTTGCCAGCGCCATGTAGAGGGTACTTGTGCCGGTGCAATACAAAAAGCACCCATCCTGGCACCACATAAAGCACACCCTACTACACTCTATTAAGTGGTTGACATTAGGAAGGGAATCCAATCTTTGATACCATCCCAAAACAGAGGACTGGGGCCTAGTACAGCTCACCACCTTACCAGTTGTTGTCAAACCATCCAACCCTTGGACATTAAATAATGATGTATTTTGTGAACAATAGTATTATTGGTTACAGGTTTCCAATGGAGCAATCAATGACTTGCTACAATTACAAGGGGCTGGCTTACTAGCTTCTTTCAGTTTTCATCTACCAGATCCACTCACAAAGATTTGGTGGTGTGTGCCCAAGATGCTGTACAATATGACTGAGCCTAGACCACATGGTTAGGAAGCAAACTTCTTAATTACACAGCTATGCCTGCACAAATCTACATGTGCACACTCTTTGAGCTTCTGCACAATTTCTGCTTACCCTATTCCTTTCACACAATGCAAAAGAAAACACTTACCAAAGGTGTTGCATGATGGGGTTCAAACCCAGAACTCCACAGTTGCAAAGCCAAATTTTTTAGGTGAAGTCATCATCATCATCTTCATTTAATGTCCATTGTCCATGCTGGCATGGGTTTGACGGTTTGACTGTGCTGGCACACTGTGAGGCTGCGCCTGGCTCTAGTCTGATTTGGCATGGTTTTCTACAGCTGGATGCCCTTCCTAATGCCAACCACTCTGAGAGTGTAATGGGTGTTTTCACATGCCACCGGCACAGGTGCCATTTGTGTGACATCGGTATCTGCCCCGATTGCAATTTTGCTCAGCTTGATGGGTCTTCTTCTCGAGCATGACATAATGCCAAAGGTCCTCTGGTTTAGCATGTAGCTAAGAAATTTCTTTCGAACCTTATACTCAAGGGTGAACCTGTGACTATTGTAGAAATCCCCAGTCAATGCACAGATACTATAGGTTGCTGTCTTTTACCTACAATTGTTGCAAGATGATCAATGTCTTGTAAGTGAAAGTTGATAGATGGAAAGTGAAAGGAGCCCTCTTCTTGGTTGAGTACATTAATTGTAAACAAATGTCACTGCCATGCACTTTCCAAGCTGGTGTCAATTGCAGGGGTCATGAACATAAGGATTTTTCAATTTTTGGTTGATGAATGCTATAGACTGTGAGTAATCATACATGAACATACACACACACACACATGCTTTAGTGTATCAAGTCTTCAAATCAAAATCAGCTTCAGGTTCTAATCATTCCAACAATTTGTTTAACAACCTTAGGAAAAAGCAGAAACATAATATTAAGTTACTGAGGACTAATCAGACATTGAGTGACAGTGTTGTTTATGAATAATAATCAAGCATTGAATTTTGAATAATGATTAAACATTAGATGAAAGTAAAATAATTCGCCAATTTCATCTTGAAGATTAGGCTATAGGAGTCTTGTGATTGTGAAGTTAAGATGCTTGTCTGCTGGACCACATGAGTGAAGGCAGATCTTGCTGCAGCAGATAATTCAGTTGTGAACAAAGGCAAGGTACATTACTCTGTTTGCCTTAGACTGCTTTGTTGAAAAAAAAAATTACAGTCTCTATCACAGTTGATTGGGTGGCTGTATGAAGAGCATTCAGCTTTAAATAAAACTTACTTCATCTGTTGATATTCACATCTTTATAATGCAGAAATATGAAATAAAAAGTTTTTTTTTAATTTTCTTTTTGAAGTTCTATCATCATCCTTTAACTTCTCTTCTTTCTATGCTGGCATGAATTGGACAGTTTGACAAGAACAGACGAGCCAGAGAGCTCAGCCAGGTTCCATGTCTGCTTTGGTATGGTTTCTGCTGCTAGATGCCCTTCCTAACGCCATCCAAAGTAATTACATTATGAAAGAGTCATTTAATAACACCCATAAACTGTTAATTTCACCTTGAATTTTTTCCATGAAGTGTTGAAATTTTTGTTGTTCAGGCGCAACCTGGTTATTGACACAGTTTCAGTGAAACTGTCAGTGACCAGGTCACAATTGTACAAAGAATATTTTGACATATGAAAATTTAAGGTGAAATTGTAGGTAGCATAGCTACATGGTTAAGAAGCTTCCTTTCCTAACCATGTGGTCTTGGGTTCAGTCTCAATACATGGCACCTTGGGCAAGTATATTCTACTACAGCCTTGTGAGTGGATCTCTTAGGTAGAAACTAAGAGCC
This sequence comes from Octopus sinensis, assembly GCF_006345805.1. Lineage (NCBI taxonomy): Eukaryota > Metazoa > Mollusca > Cephalopoda > Octopoda > Octopodidae > Octopus > Octopus sinensis. The sequence goes on from NC_043003.1 coordinate 18,942,106, forward strand.
TGTCACCTATGCATATATGTACATACTTACATCTATATGTATATATGGGTACAGGACATCAAAAAACGTTGATCACAATGAGAAATGAAAACACAAAAACAAAAGCATGGAAACAAACTTTTTTTCAAACAACGAAAAAACAGAGTACAAGACATATATTTGTGCATGTGTGCATATCTTTGCCTAGACTTCACATAATGGTTAGCATCACCATCACACAAGCGATGTTATTCATTTTCAGTCTTTCATGGAAAACATGTCTAGCTATGGAAAAATATTATCATACTCAGAAATAGGTGTGAGTTGGTGACAGGAAGGACAACCAGCCTTAGAAAATCCGCCTCAACAAAATTTATCTGCCTCTTGCAAGCATGGAAATGTTGATGTAAATGATAATGATAACGATGAGAAAATTAAGTTTTGTATGTAATTAACTGAATAGAATTACTATTCTATGATGTAACATTCTGCAGCTGAAGTTGCCATGGTTTCGTACAGCACCACCATCGAGGAAGAATTGAACTGAGGTAGAATAAAGAGGATGTGTATGAAATTACCATAAGTTATAAGATTTTTGTCTTGTCAGCCAACAAGATAGAGCATCTGCACAGTTATTTGACCTTTTTTGGTCCTGAGTGCACTGTGTCTGTGGAATAAACAGGATGGTCATGGCTAAGCAACAAAAAGCTATTTAACACAATGATTCCATTATTTAATTCTAACTAAGCTGGGTGAGCTGGCAGAATCATTAGCATGCCGGGCGAAGTGCTTAGCAGTATTTCGTCTGCCGTTACGTTCTGAGTTCAAAATTCCTCCGAGGTCGACTTTGCCTTTCATCCTTTTGGAGTCAATTAAATAAGTACCAGTTATGCACTGGGGTCGATATAATCGACTTAATCTGTTTGTCTGTCCTTGTTTGTCCTCTCTGTGTTTAGCCCCTTGTGGGTAGTAAAAAAATAAGTATTTCATCCATCCTTACATTCTATGTTCAAATTCCACCAAGGTCAACTTTGCTTTTCATCCTTCCAGGGTCGATGAAATAAGTACCAGTGGAACACTGGGGCCAATGTAATTGATTAGCCCCCTCCCTCAAATTTCAAGCTTTATGCCTACAATAGAAAAGATTGTTTGATTCTAACTGGTACCCCATCAGTTATGATGACAAGGGTTCTGGTTGATCTGATTAATGGAACACCCTGCTTGTGAAATTAACATACAAGTGGCTGAGCATTCCACAGACACGCATACTCTTATTTGATTAGTGGAGGGCTGTTTATCTCCTTGCTGCTCCACCTGATCATTCTCACCCTCTCTTCTAAATGTGAAAATTCATGCTCTGCCCACTCTGCTTTCTCTCATACCTTAACCCCTCATCTCCAAGCATAAAACCAGCTCTGCTTCTTTGGGTTATGTAGTCTTGCAAACTGCATGGTGACCATTCTTTAGTGCTAGTAGCACAAAAAAAGCAACCAGTCCATATTGTTCAGTGGTTGTCATTAGGAAGGGCATCTTGCCATAGAAACTGTTATAAACCCAAACTCGAATATCAAAGTTTAAAAGGTTTTAATCGACTAACAATACAGCAATATACAATACAAACAAAGATTGCTAAAGTTGTAAGCAAAACCAAACTTCAACACAATAACATTTATATACAGCGAGTTGCTACCTTCTCGACTAACTAAAATCAACACTGAACAGAATTCTGCACAGGGCACTGCAGGCATATAATGGCAATCAAGACAATCAAAATCATGTAATCAAAACTAAAATCATAATAGAAACCATGCAAAAGCGGACACTAGAACATGATGCAGTCCTTGGGTGCATCAGATCCTGTCAAATCATCCTGTCCCAAACCAGCATGGAACATGGACATTAAATGAGAATGAGGATGAAATATATTACTAAGACTTATTTTATTTAAAGTTAAAGGATGGTGTGCACTGTTGATCTTAACAGGATATTAAATCAAAGCAGAAATACCAACACAGTTCAGCTATTTGGTTATCACCATCTCTATTTAGTATAAAACATTAAAAAAACTGAAAAGATTGCAGTGTATATTCTTTTCTACTCTAGGCTCAAGGCCATAAATTTGGGAGGGAGGGGACCAGTTAATTAGATCCACCCCAGTATGCAACTGGTACTTAATTTATCGACCCCGAAAGGATGAAAGACAAAGTGGACCTCGGCAGAATTTGAACTCAGAACGTAAAGACAGACTAAATACCTATTTCTTTACTACCCACAAGGGGCTAAACACAGAGAGGACAAACAAGGACAGACAAATAGATTAAGTCAATTATATCGACCCCAGTGCATAACTTGTACTTATTTAATTGACCCCGAAAGGATGAAAGGCAAAGTTGACCTTGGCGGAATTTGAACTCAGAATGTAGCGGCAGATGAAATACCGCTAAGCATTTCACCCAGTGTGCTAATGCTTCTGACAGCTCGCCGCCTTGAATGCATTGTATATTATTTTAGTGCTATAGAAGATCAAGTTATTAAGATGTACTTTTCACACAAGTTTATAAATGTACAGGTATTGCTTAATGTCAGTTGTGTCTTTCAGTCACATTCTCATTTTTCTGTTTTTCCTTCATTTTTTAATCCATCTTGTAGAACATTAACAACAACAGATTTATGCCCAGAGAAACCTGATATATGATCATTGTGTAATTCGCAATTAAAATTTATTGAAATTAAAAATTTTCCTTTTAACTTAGGAATTGTTTGATGCCAAATAGAGAAATACAAAGGTGATATGAACTGCTGCTTAAACAGATGCACCATATTTCATGACATTAATTAGATGTACTTTTTTTTCCAAAATTATGTCTCAAAATATGACCTTGAATCTATATACATGTGAAGTTGGGCATCCCATTAACATTAATGCACAAAAAAAAATTTTCTTTAATATGGGCTGCTGAAATTAGGGTGCCTCAAATATGCCTGTGTCTCTTTTGCGCCTTCAAATTCTCATATTTCACACATTAACTGCTTCATGTGCTTTGCCAATAACTTGAAATAACCTAAACCTTGACACCCATAAAATTATTAACCATCTTACTAACAATAACTCTGAGCACCTTTTCAAACTCCACCTGTCTAACAACCCATGGACATGTTTACAAAGTCAGGAAACAGCACAGCTCCCATGACTTTCGGAAACATTTTTTCACGCTAAGTATGGAACAAACTGCCGGCATCAGTTGTTAGTTGTCAGAGCACTGCATCCTTCAAAACTTCCATGCTTCCTGAGATTCGCCAACACTACACCTGATTTTCTCCCCTCCATACACACGCAAGCATGTATCTGATTCATACACTGTTCACTTTCCAGACATTTGTACATTACTGCATATACTTTATACGCACTTTCTGACAAGTTGTGGTGCACCTGAGCATTGTATACAATAATTTTATTATATATTATATATAAATATATCTTGTTAGAATTTTTATTAGTTTTTAATACTTGACAATCAATGAAATATATAACATTTGATGGGGTTGTGAAAAATACAAGTAATACTATCTACCTGAAAATAGAAATGAAATGAGAGCATAGCCTCTGCAAGATTATTCCGTTGATGAACCTATTAATTTCGATTTGAAATTGTGTGCGTCTAAACCTTTTCAAGGGAAGCAACTTTTACTTCTCAAATGCAGAAATTACATTGCAATTTTCATTTAGATATTTCACACCACGAAGATTTATCGTCAGCACTTTAATATAATAAATTTGTGAATGAAAGCATCATTAATGACAAGGTTCCATTTGATCAATTATTGCTTTGCTGCATTTCTGACAAGGGAGTTACTGTAACTCAATACAAAGGACATCTTTCAAAGAACATTGCCCTTTCACTGATGTTTACATTCCTTTACCAGTATTACATCAGTGAAAGCTACACATAGGCACACACACACACACACACTCATTTATTCATTCAACATCCATTTTCCATGCTAGCACAGGTTGAAAAGGGACCTATTTGCTGCAAGATTTCATGGCTAAATGCTCTTTCTGTTGGCAACATTTGTGTTTCGCATGTAAGGAATTTTTCATTCCATAAGTCTTTGAAAGTGTAAAGCAGTCAGTCACAAGGAACCATCATCATTTTAATGTCCATTTTTCCATACTTGCATGGGTCAGACAGATGCCCTTCCCGTTTCCAAGCAAGGTATTTTTTTCACATAGCCAGACATATTTTCATGGAAGACTGGAAACAAACAACCCCACTTGTATGACAATGATACTCATTTACGGCGTTCAGATGATGACTTGACATGGGTAAAGCACCATTCAAGCATGGTCAATGCCAGTGCCGCCTGACTGGCCCTCGTACCGGTGGCTTATAAAAAGCACCCACTACACTCTGAGTGGTTGGCATTAGGAAGGGCATCCAGCTGTAGAAACCTTGCCAGATCAGATTGGAGCCTGGTGCAGCCTTATGGCTTGCCAGTCCTCAGTCAAACCGTCCAGCCCATACCAGCATGAAAAGCAGACTTTAAACGATGATGATGATGATGAGAGAGATAGATTGCGATGAGCTTCTTTCAGTTTCTGTCTATCAAATCCATTCGTAAGGCTTTTGTTGGCCTGGAGCTATTCTAGAAGACACAACAGGCACACAAAAATGCCGAAAACAATCTCAAGATACACAGAACTCTATGAAATGGTTACAGTCCAGGTACTACAGAACAGAAAATGTTATTTGTACATGCACTTTAATACATAATTTTAAAAACTAGATACTCAACTGATACTCCAGGAATTTTAAATGTACTTTTTAGAGATTTCAAATGTTGCCATAGGAGATGCTAATTCCTTCCATCTGGCTTCATATGGCAGTAATAACATTGGTAAACCTTTGTCAGCAGATTTCTACAAATTTACTCTCTCATTTTTATTTTTATTTTTTGAAATATTTCTTTATTTTTTTCTTTCTTTTTTTCAGGCATTGTTATGACTTGACTCTGCTTCCAAGGAATCTGATGCCTTTTAATTTGGAATGTATCCATGGACTTCGAGCTCGAGTTATACGGTCACTTCATCATGCATATCCACCTCTCTTGAACAAGACCATCAAATTCTCTGTAGATGATATTCCAAACCAACTTGAAGGGCAACGATGCATTCTTTTCTGGCAAACTCAAATGGCTGACAATCAAAGCTGGAATTTCTACTTTAAGTTCAAAAGGGACTCTACATTCTCGAACAAACTAAGCCATTCTCGTAAACGCAATGATTTCTTGAATGGCTATGATGACATGTTTCACAACCCTGAAAAAGATTGTACAGTACTTTTAGTAACTTGTAAGAACTATTCCTTTGTTCCTGTTGTCATGGGCTATGTACTAAACAAACTAAGTGTAGCGGTCAGCCAGACAATGCGCTATCATAGGATGAAACTTAGTTTCAATACTCGTTTTTTTAATAACAGCAATTCTTCAGGAGGTCCCGGAGAAGAAATGATCGTCTTAGATCCTGTGATGAGCTGGCAGTGTATGGGATGGTGGCATCGTAATTATCCCAGTGTGTGAAATCTGTTTTATTGGCCAAGGAACTCATATCGTCTAAGAACATTATAGAAAATAAATAATAAATATTGTTGTGAAACTGTGAAACCCAAAGAAGCTATTTTTGATCTCTCTCTCTCTCTCTTTCTCTCTCTCAGCAAATAGTTGAGACACACTGTTCACAAGTTCAAATAAGCTTAGTTTGCCCTGAGGAAGAGGAGCAGTCTGACATCTTCAGGTAGGGCATTACATCAGAGGGTGAAAAATTACTGCAGATGCTAAATCAGATACAGTGCTGAGTATGTGGTGAAGTGGGGGCGGCGGGGGAAAAGAATCAGTTGCTATTATTGTATGAAGCGTAACATTGTTGTCATGTATGCTTCATGCAATAGCAGCAGCCCATACGCTACTCGTTCAACTCATTCATCCGTTTATTCATTTTTATGTCAATTTTTTCCATGCCCGAATGAGTTGGATGAATACATATCATCAAGGCATTGTTCTACAGCAGGATGTCCGTCCTGTTGTCAGCCCTTACTTATTTTACAAGTAAAGGGGTTTTTGTTTTTTGTTTTACCTTATTCCACACACTCACATATATATATATATACATATGCATATATATATGTATACACATATGCATATATATATGTATACACATATGCATATATATATGTATATATGTGTATATATATATATATATATATATATATATATTATAAGCATATATATATATATATATATATATAAGCATATATATATATATATATATATATATATATAAGCATATATATATATATATATATATAAGCATATATATATATATATATATATATAAGCATATATATATATATATATTATATATATATATAAGCATATATATATATATATATATATAATATATAAGCATATATGTATACGTATATAAGCATATATATATATAAGCATATATGCATATATGTATACGTATATAAGCATATATATATATAAGCATATATGCATATATGTATACGTATATAAGCATATATATATATAAGCATATATGCATATATGTATACGTATATAAGCATATATATATATATAAGCATATATGTATATATATATAAGCATATATGTATATATGCATATATGTATACGTATATAAGCATATGTATATATATATAAGCATATATGTATATATGCATATATGTATACGTATATAAGCATATGTATATATATATAAGCATATATGTATATATGCATATATGTATACGTATATAAGCATATGTATATATATATAAGCATATATGTATATATGCATATATATATATATATAAGCATATATGTATATATGCATATATATACATATATATATATAAATAAGCATATATATATATATAGATGATGGGCTTCCATACAGTTTCTGTCTACCAATTCCACTCACCAGGCATTCATCGGCTCGAGACTATTATAGAATATACTTGCCCAGGGTGCTACATGGTGTGATTGATCTCAAAACCACATGGTCTCATAGTGAACTCCGCCTCCATACAGCCAAACATCTGCACCCGCATATATTTAACTTGGTATTGGTATTTTAGTTCTTGTCCCTCTGATGAAAAAACTCTGCCCTGAAATGCGAAAGACCCTTCCCCACGTCTTTTCTTCACAGCAAACTATCTTCTTGTATTTTGTGAACAGTTTATTATTGGCAGTACAACTATTACTTATATAGAATTAATTAAAAGCCTCTTTAAATCATACAGGCAATTAATGTGACAGTTAACTATTTAAGGGTCTTAAAGGAGCATAACTAATAGGTAACTGCAATAGAAAATGAGCTGTGTAAATGTTATTACAGCAATAAAATTAGTTATAAAAATAATAAGATCAATAATAATGACTACAATATCAATGGTAATAAGTTATACTAAACAATTTATATGATTATACAATATTTTCAAATAAACATGAGTTTCGCCAATGTGACCATATGGACTTCAACTTTCAGAGCCATTTTAGGCTTAAATTATTATTATTATTATTATTATTATGATTATGATTATTATTATTATTAATCCACTTGTGTTGTTGTTTTGTTGTTTTTTTCTACTCACTCATATTTACTATTTACTGATTTAATTCTGCTTGCTTTCTTTATTTGTTCCTTAAACCATCGAATTATTTTACTGAGGTACCGAGTTTTGAACTACAAAACTTACCCTTAATTTAATCATTAAGGGCATAGTACTATCTGGTAAGTTGTATCATATAAACTTCAGTCATCTTAACAAACGGTAATACTAAAGACTCCTGGTTATTTTTGCTGTGTCTGTCTTAATTAACCTCTAGAAAGGGTTGTTTTTTTAGACTGGTGGGTGTTTCTTTAGGAGTGCAAAATGCTTGAAAGTAAGATATATTCTAAAAATAGTGTTATCTAACAATTTTGGTGATTAAAAAACGTTTATTTTTGTGTGAATGAACATGGCATGTGTGCACATAGCCACACATTTTTACATAAACAGTTTTCTATTTAACACTAGTTTTTGTATGTGTATGTATGTATATATATGTATGTGTGTGTGTATATAATTATATATATATATATATATATATATATATATACACACACACCAGTAGGAACCATGCCAAAGCAGACATTGGTGTTTGATGCAGCTCTCTGGCTCATCAGTTTGTGTTGAACCATCCAACCCATGCTAGCATGGAAAAAGGAATGTTAAATGATGAGGATATATATATATATATGTATGTGGATATATGTGTGTATGCTTATATACACATAGACACAGACATAAATATACATGGATGTGTGTGTGTATATATATATATATATATAGAGAGAGAGAGAGTATTTTTTGTATTAACAGAATTTTGTCATAACCCTTCAACGTAGCTACATCCAGAAATACATTTATATATTAATAGTTTACAACATTTTTTCCCCCTAAATGATAAGTGTTATTTTGGACAAAGGCAACAAACCTTGGTACAGGTGATAGAAGTATAATGAAAGTCTTTGCTAGCTTAAGAAAAGAATAATAATTATTCAAAAGCACACTTTCTAAAACAATACTTCTTACAAACTCATGGTAAACAATTAAAACAGAAATCTCTTTCAAGGAACTGCATTCTTCCCCAAAAAACATGGCAGTTATCAACTATTCTCAATGTAATATGTCCACTTGAACTTGTAACTTACTGGGTGAAACTTGGGCTCATACAAACATTAAGCAGAATCTGAACATTGCAATAATAATAATAATAGTTTTGGTGGGAATGTTCAAGAAACAGGCAGGCAAATACAGAACAAAAATCTCAGGATTTACAAATATGCATGACCTACAGAAAATGACATTGCTAGGCACCACGCACACACATTACAAAGAGCATTTTCAATGAAGGAAGGTATGATAAAAACAAGACAAAACAAAACACTTCAAACATCCAAGGCAAACAGAATGCTCTCTGTAGTGCAGTGAAAGCATGCAATAAAAGCAAGACTACTGGGGAAAGTAAAAATAATTATAGGAGTGACTGTGTGGTAAGTAGCTTGCTTATGAACCCACATGGTTCTGGGTTCAGTCCCACTGCGTGGATCCTTTGGCAAGTGTCTTCTACTATAGCCTCAGGCCAACCAAAACCTTGTGAGTGGGTTTAGTAAACGGAAACTGAAAGAAGCCCGTCATATATATGTGTGTATATATATATGTATGTGTTTGTGTGTCTGTGTTTGTTCCCCCCCCCCGAACATCGCTTGACAACCGATGCTGGTGTGTTTACATCCCTGTAACTTAGTGGTTTGGCAAAAGAGACCGATAAAATAAGTACTAGGCTTACAAAGAATGAGTCCTGGGGTCGATTTGCTTGACTAAATGCGATGCTCCAGCATGGCCACAGTCAAATGACTGAAACAAGTAAAAGAGTATAGTAATGGTTTCAAATTTTGGTACATAACAAGCAATTTTAGATGAAAGAGTAAGTCAATTATGTCGACCCTCATCCTAAACTGGTACTTATTTTATCAATTCTCGAAATGATGAAAGGAAAAGTCAACCTCAGCAGTATTTGAACTCAGAATGTAAAGATCTTGGAAAAAACACCACTAAGTGTTTTGTCCAGTGCAGTAACAATTCTGCCAGCTTGCTATGTTAATAATAATAATAATAACAATAATGGTTATTTCTGACCTATGCCTTCTTATTTTGGGAGCCTGGTGTCTTTGATTATATCAACTCCAGTACTTCACTAACTCCCTTCAAAAATTGAAGGGCAAAACTCGCTTTGACAGTATTTGAATGCAGAACATAAAGGAGGCGTTTCTAATTTAGGCATAAGAGCAACAATTTGTTAGGGGTTAGTCAATACCATCAATCCTAGTACTTAGTTAGTATTTTATTTCGGTAGTTCAGGAAAGATAAAAGGCGAAGTTGACCCAAGCAGAATTTGAACTCAGAACATAAGGATCTGGAATGAATTCTGTGTCATCTCTTCCAACACTCTGTCCATCCATCTATTCATTTTCTCCTCTCACTCCTCCCGAGAGAGTCATTTGGGTAGAGTTCTGAGGCACCTCCTCCTATAGGATCCTTTCAAAGGCAACTGTCATTAGTCATAGGCGTAGGAGTGGCTGTATGGTAAGTAGCTGCTTACGAACCACATGGTTCCAGGTTCAGTCCCACTGCGTGGCACCTTGGCCAATTGTCTTCTACTATAGCCTCAGGACAACCAAAGCCTTGTGAGTGGATTTGGTCGATGGAAACTGAAAGAAACCCATCGTATATATATGTATACATATATATATGTATGTGTGTGTATATGTTTGTGTGTCTGTGCTTGTACCCCCAACATCACTTGACAACCAATGCTGGTGTGTTTACGTCCCTGTAACTTAGTGGTTCGGCAAAAGAGACCGATAGAATAAGTACTAGGCTTACGAAGAATGAGTCCTGTGGTCAATTTGCTCAACTAAAGGCGGTGCTCCAGCATGACCACAGTCAAATGACTGAAACAAGTAAAAGAGTAAAAGAGACTCTATGGCTGGATTCCTAGGCATAACCAACTGACACTGTGAATATTATCCAGTCACTTTGTTCTTGGTCAACCTCTAAGTCTGCTGTTGGTTGGCTTGACTTTAACAATCTGTTTTGTGATTATCACCTGCAATATTCTAATTGCACGTCCATAGTACCAGAGCTGTAACTTCTTCATTCGGAGAAGTAGCTATGAACTCTTTAACTATTCTCAATTTGTGCCTATATTAAATTATTGACAAATATAACTCTTCCTGAATCGCATAATTGGAATTTTTAAAGAGTTGTTTTGTTTTTAGAAATTTAAGCATAATAATCAAAAATATTAATATTTAGTTCCTAACATGGTTATGGCTGTGTGGTAAGTTTGCTTTCCAACCACATGATTCCAGTTTTAGTCTCATTGCGTGACACCGTAAGCAAGTGTCTTTTACTATAGTCTTGGGCTGAACAAAACTTTGTGAGTGAATTTGGTAGTCAGAAACTGAAAGATGCCCTATATATATTATATATATATATATATATATATATATATATATTATATATATATACATATATATATATATATATATTATATTATATCATATATATATATATATAATATATATATACATATATATATATATTAATATATATACATATATATATATAGATATATATATATATACATTATATATATATAATATATATATATATACATATATATTATTATATATATATATACATATATATATATATATATATATATATATATATATATATATATACATATACATATACATACATACATATATACATTATATAAAAGGGCTTAGTAAAATAAATTACTTTGCCGCATACTGAACTCATTAGAAATAGCAGCTAAAAACTTTTTTAAGGCTATTTCTAATACTTAAAGAAAATCTCTCTCATATATATGAGAGAGATTTTCTTTAAGTATTAAAATAGCCTTAAAAAAGTTTTTTAGCTGCTATTTCTAATGAGTTCAGTATGCGGCAAAGTAATTTATTTTACTAAGCCCTTTATATAATGTAATAATTTGAATTCGCCTTGAATGGTCCCTTTGCATACTGAACACTTGGTGAAATTGATTAATAATTAATTAATTTTGCCCTCAATTGTTGAAATTATATATATATATATATATATATATATATATATATATATATATATATATATATATATATATATATAGGCGTAGAAGTGGCTGTGTGGTAAGTAGCTTGCTTATGAACCACATGGTTCCAGGTTCAGTCCCACTGCGTGGCACCTTGGCCAAGTGTCTTCTACTATAGCCTCAAGCCGACCAAAGCCTTGTGAGTGGATTTGGTAGATGGAAACTGAAAAAAGCCCATCATATATATGTATATATATATATCTGTGTGTGTATACATTTGTGTGTCTGTTTGTTCCCCCAACATTGCTTGACAACCAATGCTGGTTTGTTTACATCCCCATAACTTAGCGGTTCAGCAAAAGAGACCGATAGAATATGTACTAGGCTTACAAAGAATAAGTCCTGGGGTCGATTTGCTCAACTAAAGGTGGTGCTCCAGCATGGCCGCAGTCAAATGACTGAAACAAGTAAAAGAGCAAAATACCCTAAACACCAAGCCATGCGCCTCCACTGTAGAAGTATTACCAGTTTATTGCACATAATTTTTAACCACAAAATCTTATGGACCCACAAGGGTCTCATCAATCGAGAACCACAGGACTAAACCTTTCAAAGCAGTACCCTGGCATGGCTGCAGTCCAATGACTGAAACCTGTAAAAACAAAATGAAAAAGAAATATAGACAGAAGAGTTCATTAAAAACACTTTTTTTAAAAATGCATTCTGGTTCTTTGGTTTTCTTGGTAATTAAGACTTACATAGTATATAAAGATGTATAAATATATTTATTAAGCGTAGTATAGCTAATAATGAAGCTAATGACACCAATGTTCTTTTAATGAGATTTTCATTTTAACGATAAGTGATGAGAAAATAGAACCTGATAAAAATTGACTGACAATGATAATGCTGAGTATGTTAAGAAGAAAAGAGCAAATAATGAAGAACATCAAGTGAAAGATAGATGATGACAGTAATACTAACACTGACAGTATGGATGACGATTATGATGATAATAAATTATAATAAGGCTTAATTAGATAATGATAGCTATAAAATTTTGTTATTTTTATTGTCAGAGGTAATAGCTTTTTAACTATGGCAACTATGTTGATTATGATGAATCTGTTAAAAAGTAATTTAGTAATTGTAAAAAAGGAAATTTAAAAAAAAATTATTATTATCCTGATTATTTCAGGTGGCTAATTGTTTCAGGAAAATTCCATAATAATAATAATAATAATAATAATTTCAAAACCATATCAACTTATTTGACAAATTTAAAAATATATTTTTTTTCCTTTTTAAAAATTTTTTGTTGGTAATTAAATTGGTTTAATTCGTTTAATGATCTCTCTGTTCCCCACTCTCACCCCATTCCACATTCTTCATTGTTCAATATTTTAAAGGTCATCCTTGTTTTTTTTGTTTTGTTTTTTCTTTCTTTCATATAAGCACAACACTTTCAGAGTTATCATTGGATTGAAAGATGGATAGGCCTGTCTAATAGTTCATTGATTTCTGCTTTTTTGTATTTATATACATACGTATGTATATGTATATACATGCTTATTGTATGTGATTGCAAAGTCATACATACAGGTTGAATGCAGTCAGTATTACGCATTTATTAAAAGACAAAAACTTGAAAAAAAATTCACTATATGCATTTTTTTATGCATGTATATATATATGGAGGCGCCTACCTCAGTAAAGCTGGACTCAAGAGTTATCTTCGTAATCATAAAACGAGACAGATGAGTGACAACCTGGCCACTGGTGGTGGTGTAACACACCATACTAATCATATCTGTCGGGCATGTGGAAGAGAGTATAATTCGACAGGAGGACTTAAACGACATGCAAAGGTACATGAAGTCCAGTTACAACTACAGCCGACTATTACCAGTAAAGGTTTTAGTTGCCAATTCTGTACAAGACATTGTAGATCCTTAGCTGGGCTAAAACGTCACATTCGATCGCAGCACCAGTAACAGTTAAGCTTCGTGCAATGGCCATACTCGATAACGTGGGGGCAGCCATAATATGGAGGCGCACTGGTCCAGTGGTTAGGGCAGTGGACTCGCGGTCAGAGGATCGTGGTTTCAATTCCCAGACCGGGCATGTGTGTGTTTATTGAGCGAAAACACCTAAAAGCCCCACATGTGTATGTGTGTCTGCATGATTTGCAGCTAGAAGTATCTGCTTGGATTCCACTGTGGTACTTAGCTGTAATATCAAGACCTCTTATTGCAAAAAAATATATTTTGCCCACTAAAATATCAATTCTTTAACGTGACTGTTAATGAAAATTTCTTGTTACATACATAATTAACTATCCAGTCACAGTATTTCATTTATGTATAGAACTACAGTTGTGAAGGCACACGGTTTAGTGATTGGGGTATTCAACTGACCAATGCTGTGTGAGTGAATTTGGTAAATGGAAGCTGTGGAAGCTCGCTATATATATATTTATGCTTATGTCTTGTTGTTTGTTCCCACCACCACTTGGCAACAGGCATTGGTATGTTTACAACGCAATAACCTAGTGGTTTAGCAAAAGGGATCAAGAGAGTAAGTTTCAGGTTTAAAAAATAAGTTCTAAGGCTGATTTGTCTGACTAAACTTTACAAGGCAGTGTCCCAGCGTGGCTGCAGTCCAATGACTGAAACAATTAATAAAAGATGAAAAATGAAATGGATCAAACTGAATAAGCTCCAGGGTACCATTACTTTGAAACAATGGAAATGTATGTCCATGAAGAGACCTTTGAATGGAGGCCAGAAAGGAATAAAGGTGAGGCAGATCTGTCGAGTAGAAGCACATGGCTTAGTGGTTGAGGTGTTGGATTCGTGATTGTAAGATTGTGGTTTCAACTCCTGGACCAGGTGGTACCTTGTGTTCTTGAGCATAACACTTCATTTCACATTGCTCCAGTCCACTCAGTGTGGCTTAGTGGTTAGGGAGTTGGACTCATGATTGTAAGATTGTGGTTTCAATTCCTGGACTGGGCGATGCATTGTGTTCTTGAGCAAAACGCTTCATTGCATGTTGCTCCAGTCCACTCAGCTGGCAAAAATGTGTAACCCTGCGACGAACCAGCATCTTGTCCAGTGGAGAATATATATGCCAGAGAAACCAGGAAACCAGATTTTTGAGTCTATATGACTCAGGAAGAAACAAGATTGATTAATGATTATAGATAAGGACTTGAAAGATATGGGCCTGGCCTCGTCATGAAGCAAATTCATGGCAAATCTTGCACCATGCTGGGTGAAAAATCTATCATCACGCAATGCTCCAAAAGCACTAAGTCAGCATACAAGACACACACATGCATCCTACATACACATACAAAAACAGTCGTACAAACACATTCCAATATGCAGTGTCACTAAAGTACAAAAGCTAACATATCCAGTCATGTATAAACACACACACACATAATAATATAAACATATGCATACCTATACGTTTGTATATATCACAATATAAATGTACACAATCTTGCATACAAAGACTCCAACCTATGGAAACAGTAAAATCCGAACACAAACACACATGCTCACATACTAGTCACATATACATTCATACATAGTGACATAGTCATTTATACATAGTCATATGCATACACATTCATATATAGTCACATATATATTCATACAGTCGCATACATATACATAATTACATAGCAGCTGGTGACAGGAAGGGCATCCAGTTTGTAAAACAATGCCAAACTCATGCAAAGCTCCAACTTAGTTTGACAGGTGGGTGAAGAAATGCCAGCAGATTCGTGTGGAATGAATCTGTATAGAAGGGAAAGACCAAGGAAGACAGGCAAATTTTGTTGAAAGCTGATCTCGAGAAACTAAACCTCACAAAGAAATACAAATGCAGAGATGCTATGTTGATGTGAAGCTGTCCAACACATGCAAGCATGTAAAACACAAGCAGAAAAATTATTTCACACATACACATATGCATATATTATTATTATTATTATTATTATGAAATTTGATAATAATATATGTGTATGTGTGAGGTGGCAAGCTGGCAGAAACGTTAGCATGCCGGGCGAAATGCTTAACAGTATTTCGTCTGCCATTACGTTCCGAGTTCAAATTCAGCCGAGGTCGACTTTGCCTTTCATCCTTTCGGGGTTGATAAATTAAGTACCAGTTACACACTGGGGTCAATGTAATCGACTTAATTCCTTTGTCTGCCCCTGTTTGTCCCCTCTATGTTTAGCCCTTTGTGGGCAATAAAGAAATAAGAAACATTAGCACGCCGGACAAAATGCTTAGCAGTATTTCATCTATCTTTACATTCTGAGTTCAAATTCTGCTGAGGTCAACTTTGCCTTTCTTTTTTTCAGGGTTGATAAATTAAGTACCAGTTGCATACTGAGGTCAATCTAACTGACTGGGCCCCCTCCGCAAAAATTTCGAGCCTTGTGCCTAGAGTAGAAAAGATTATGAAATGTGACAAAGTGGCAAGCTGGCAGAATTGTTAGCAAATCAGACAAAACACTATGCAATATTTCTAACAGCTTTGCATTCTGAGTTCAAATTTCGCTGAGGTTGACTGTGCCTTTCATCCTTTCAGGGTTAATGAAACAAGTACCAGTCAAGTACTGGGGTTGATGAGATCAACTAGCCACCTCCCCCAAAATTCCTGGCCTTGTGCCTATAGGAAAAATGATTACTATGAAATGTGATACTTGAATAATTCTACTTGTTAACAATCAAATTTCAAATTTAGAGGGAATTTGAAGGAAAAAGGGGTTGGTTTTAGTTATTTATTTTCTTTTTATTATAATTTTCTATATTGCTATCATTCCTGGCCATCTATCAATCCTTTACCCAATCACATATTTATGGGGGGAAAAATAACCCAAAATTTTAAATTTCTGATGCCCTTTTTCAGATTTCATCAATCTCCCATTTGGTTCTGTAGCATGTTTTATTAATTATTCTCTTTCATGTTATTGCAATTTTTCATTAAAAAAACATTGGAACTTTATATATTTTTCTTTTTTATTTTTTCTATAAAATCTCTCTTTCTCTCTCTCTATCTATCTGTCTGTTTGCCTGTCTGTCTGTCTTTAGCTAGCTATCATTTATTATTCCCCACTTTTTTTTTAACCTGCTCTTTAAGTCAGCATCTTCCTCTTCAATTTTCTTCTCTTTTACTCTTTTCTAATTTCTCCTCTGTTTTGCTCAGTCTCTCTCTTTAAATATCTTTCAATCTCTTCTCCCCCACCTCTCTCTCTCTCTTACTCACCGTCTCTCTCTCTCTCCACACACACACATACTTTTAAATCACATAGCTTCAGGTTGAGTTTCACTCCATGGTACCTTGGGTAAGTGCCTTCTGTTACAGCCATGGGCTGACCAATGTCTTGTGAGTGAATTTTGTAGACAAAAACTGTTGAATCCCATTGTGTGTATAAATATATAATAGAAACCAAAGGGGTCCACAGGAAAAAGATGGCTGAGAACCATTGATTGAAACATTCAAACATTATCGCTTCCTTTCCAAGTCTTGTAGCATTTCTCATGGAACTTTTGGTCCTCCAAAAATGTCTTGGTGTATAAATCAACCTATCTCTTTCTTTTGGCTGTAAATTTAGGTCTGGCAACTTCAACTTGTCTGCCAGAAAATATGGTGTTTATGCCATAGATTTAAACATCCCAATGGCGGCGAGCTGGCAGAAACATTAGCATGCTGGGCGAAATGCTTAGCTGTATTTCATGTGCCATTACATTCTGAGTTCAAATTCCGCCAAGGTCGACTTTGCATTTCATCCTTTCGGGGTCAATAAATTAAGTACCAGTTACGCACTGGGATCAATATAATCGACTTAATCCATTTGTCTGTCCTTGTTTGTCCTCTCTGTGGATAGTAAAGAAATAGGTATTTCGTCTGCCATTACGTTCTGAGTTCAAATTCCACTGAGGTCGACTTTGCCTTTCATCCTTTCGGGGTTGATAAATTAAGTATCAGTTACATACTGAGGTCGATTTAATCGACTTAATCCGTTTGTCTGTCCTTGTTTGTCCCCTCTGTGTGTAGCCCCTTGTAGGCAGTAAAGAAATAAGATTTAAACATCCCACATTTTTGTTTCATTAACTCCCCTTACTCATTCAGGTAGATAATGTTGTGCACAAATAACTTATTGACTAGTATTGTAGATACATCAACTTATTAAAGACATAGTGTTAAGTGTGAGAATGTAACATGCGAGAAGAAACAGCCAAATTGCTATCAAATTACTCAAGATATGAACTAGTAGTTAATGATGAATGCAAAATACTTCTTTAATACCCTAGTTACCCAACCTATTGATTCTACTTTACCTCATTTCATCTAAGTGAAGATTGTTATTAATTCACTGTGATTTAATCACCCAACCAGATGCAGTCATTGTACACTACCTTTGTTCACCCAACTATGAACAGTTCTTATTTCTGCATTGTCACTGTTCACCCAACTATGGACAGTCCTTAATTCTACATTGTCACTGTTCATCCAACTATGAACAGTCCATAATATACATTACCTCTAATCACCCAACCATGAACAGTTCTTAATTCTACATTGTCACTGTTCACCCAACTATGAACAGTCCTTAATTCTACATTACACCTGTTCACCCAACCATGAACAGTCCTTAATTCTACATTGTTACTCTTCACCCAATTATGGACTGTCCTAAATTCTACATTGTTACTGTTCACCCAACTATGAACAGTCTTCAATTCTACATTGCCTCTGTTCATCCAACTATGGACAGTACATAATTCTACATTGTCTCTGTTGACCAAGCTGTGAACAATTCTAAATTCTATATTACTTTAATTCACCCAGCTACCAATAACTTTCATCAATACCATTACCTCAACTGACCCATCAATGGACAGCTCTTAATTCTGTATTGCTTCAGTCAACCCAACTGTGAACAATCCTGATTCTTAAATTCATTTGTGGTGAAATGTCTTTAACATGCTAACCACCACATATACCACTGGTTGTTCATCACGAACTTCACGCAAGTGCCATATGCACCATCTGTGATACATTTTCATAATTTGATAAAATATTTTATTCAGTATCTTTTACATGGTTTTGAGGAATATTTTAAATAACATGAGTGCTAAATATTAAAGTTTAATTATAAAACATTGTAAAAATGCAAAATTATATCTCCTTGCAATTATGCAGTATGCAGTGTGATTGGAAATGCATAGTGGCTCTAGTATGTTCCAGTAACAGGTCATGGCAGTTAACGTGTTAATTCTACATTAAGGAATTTTTCAACAAAACTGATGGCTTTCCCCTCATTGATCAGGGCAGTCACAGAAAACTAAATTGCTGAAAGGATGGCCTAATGTATTCACTGTTTGTTATATAAAACATAAAAATAAGAGCAGTTAAAATTTTGTACACTGTTTGATAGAAATAGTGGAGGTGCATGGCTTAGTGGTAAGGGTGTCAGCATCATGATCGTAAGATTGTAGTTTCAATTCCTGGACTGGGCAACTCGTTGTGTTCTTGAGCAAAACACTTCATTTCACTTTGCTCCAGTCAACTCAGCTGGCAAAAATGAGTAACACTGTGATGGATTAGCATCCCATCCAGCTGGGGAACACATACGCCATTGAAACCGGGAAACTGGGCCCATGAGCCTGGCTAGGCTTTAAAAGGATACATTTTTTTTTTTTGATAGAAATACCAGATGTGGATTAATGTCACTAATATCAAAAGTTGACACAAGAAGTTTTGGTTTGTGGGATATGTTGCATTGGACACATGCACAGTTGTGTGGTTAAGAAGCTCATTTTGCAACCATGTGCTTTCTGGTTCAGTCCTACTGCATGGTACCTTAGCCAGTTGTCTTCTACTATAGCCCCAGGTCAACTAATGCCCAGTGAGGGAATTTGGTAGATGGAAAGTGTCTGGAAGCCTACTGTATGTATGTGTATATATATATATATATATTGTATAAAAGGGCTTAGTAAAATAAATTACTTTGCCACATACTGAACTCATTAGAAATAGCAGCCAAAAAAAGATTTTTTAGCCATTTCTAATACTTAAAGAAAATTTCTCTCAGATAGTGTTTACTCAAAATAACCCACGAAGGTATGGGGGTAAAAACATTAAAAAATCACAAGTGCAAAGATTATTTGAGAACGTACGTTTCTAGATCAGCCAAATACAATTCGACATTTCTTTTGTCAGCCCAAAATTTCTTAATTCGGATTTTTTACTAAGCCCTTTTATACAATGTAATATTTTGAATTCGCCTTAAATGGTCCCTTTACATACTGAATACTTGGTGAAATTGATTAATAGCTAATTCATTTTACCCTCAATTGTTGAAATTATAATTCATTTCTCTCTGTTTAATGCCTCGGTTTTCACCGATAAAATATGGTGTTTACTAGTCTGACCCACGTGGGTGGAAGGGGGAGAGCAGGAATTTTTCGCTTGCATATTTTGAATTTGTTGGCACTGTTAGTTTGAACGGATCTTCTGAGGTGAAAAGTCGCCAAAAGGGTATGCTCCTACTTTCAGTGTTTCCAAATCCGAATTAAGAAATTTTGGGCTGACGAAAGAAATGTTGAATTGTATTTGGCTGATCTAGAAACGTACGTTCTCAAATAATCTTTGCACTTGTGATTTTTTAATGTTTTTACCCCCATACCTTCGTGGGTTATTTTGAGTAAACACTATCTGAGAGAAATTTTCTTTAAGTATTAGAAATGGCTAAAAAATCTTTTTTTGGCTGCTATTTCTAATGAGTTCAGTATGTGGCAAAGTAATTTATTTTACTAAGCCCTTTTATACAATGTAATATTTTGAATTTGCCTTAAATGGTCCCTTTACATACTGAATACTTGGTGAAATTGATTAATAGCTAATTAATTTTACCCTCAATTGTTGAAATATATATATATATATATATATTATATATATATATATATCATCATCATCATCATTTAACGTCCGCTTTCCATGCTAGCATGGTTTGGACAATTTGACTGAGGACTGGCGAACCAGATGGCTGCACAAGGCTCCAATCTTCTCCCATATTCACTCTTTTGATCATGTTGCTTTCAATGAAAATATATAACAAAAAATAGGGTAGAGATGACTGTTACATCTTATTGGAGACAAGGGACCCTCTAGTATGGGTGCCACAATAAAATGTTTCTATCACACTCAATAGAAAAACAGACGACATAGATTAGAGAGAACTCTTTAGTTCTCTATACAATGGTCAAAACAACCTCTCTTGCACTGATGCATGAAGAAGGGCATCCAGCCATAGAAACCATGTCAGAAAGTAGTGTGTATGAGCAAAAACATTGATTGGTTTCCCAACTCACCTATGAAGGTAGTACCTTCAAATAAGATCTCACTCAGATAGTGATGACCTGTGTAATGCATGCTAGCAGGGAAAAATAGATGCAAAATGATATTTGGTGGTTGTGGAGAAGGCGGTGGTGGTGGTGGTGGTGGTGGCAGCTGTGGTGGTGGTGGTGGCAGCTGTGGTGGTGGTGGTGGTGGTTGGGAAATTAATTATATACCTGCTGGAAAAATAAATGATTTGAGCGAATAAAACATCGGAGACCACCATTTCATTGGTTGTGCATTTATAACTACAGCAAGTGTTTGTAATTAACCCACCGATGCATGAATTTTAATTTTTATTCTGCGAATTAATTACAATTCAATAACAACAAGAAATATAAAAACAATATGAATGAAAGAAAAGAAAAAAAGAAAAATAATCATATAAAAGTATGATTATAACAATAGTTGAGATTCATGAAAAGTTAATAACAAATGAACAGAATTTGAAATTGAAATAAATACTTCATATAATATTGTATTCTGACTGCTCCATTTTTGAAACACTCTGCATTAATGAGTTAATAAGATTATCATTTTCTGGATTATTAATCTCATCTTTAGATCATATATTTACAATGTTTACATTTACACAACGTTTTGATCTCTGATTGCAATTATTCATTTTATTGCTGGATGCATTTGTAATCCCAGACTAGATTCAAACTAGAAAGCTTTATTTCTATATTAAGGGTGATAGCATTTTTATTCAGAAGGCCGCTGATGTGTATACAGTTATTGGTGTAAATTTAAATCCAAAGATATTTAAAATTTTTTTATATTTCATCTAGTTTCAGCTCACGAGCTGTAGCCATGCTGGGGCACCGCCATTAAGTAAATGCGAGCTCACCAGGATATATACCAGATTTATTAGATTTGATGGTCAGAGAAATTTCTGTCAGATCTTATTGTAATGGTACAGTTTGGTAGACAGCTGCTGAGTATGGACACAACAATTGGATGTTGCCCAGATCAGGATGTGAGACGTTTCGGCATAGCTGTTTTGGCACCGCCTAATTGGCATCATTGATTTGATGCTGACTTGACATTAGATATTTTAATATTTCTCTTTCATCCCCCACCTCTCTCTCTCTCTCTCTCTCTCTCTGTTTATGTGTGGGAACATTTAATTATGCTTGTATGTATCTTTTACCATTTACTTGTTTCAGTCATTTGACTGTGGCCATGCTGGGGCACCACCCTGAACAATTTTTGGTCAAATGAATCGATTAAAGTACTCATGTTTTTTTTAAGCTCGGTACTTATTCTATCAGTCTCTTTTGCTGAACTGCTAAGTTACAGGGATGTAAATATACCAACATCAGTTGTCAAGTGGTCGTAGTAGGGGTCAAACACAGATACATAATCACACATATATTCTTTTACTTGACTGTGGCCATGCTGGAGCACCACCTTTAGTTGAGCAAATCGACCCTAGGACTTATTCTTTGTAAGCCTAGTACTTATTCTATTGGACTCTTTTTGCCGAACTGCTAAGTTACAGGGACATAAACACACTAACATCAGTTGTCAAGCGATGGTGAGGGGACAAACACAGACACAAAAAACAAATACATACATATATATATATATATATATATATATATATAATATATATATATATATATATATACATATATATATAGAACAAGGCTTCTTTCAGTTTCCATCTACCAAATCTACTCACAAGGCTTTGGTTGGCCCAAGGCTATAGTACAAGACACTTGCCCAAGGTGCCACGCAGTGGGACTGAACCTGGAACCATGTGGTTGGGAAGCAAGCTTCTTTATTTCAGTACATTTGCCATAAAGGCAGTACATAGAGTAAAGTAGCTTTGCAGGCTGGACAAGGACATTAATGAAATGAATGGTAATGAAAGAAAGATGATAAGGATGGGAGAAGACAAAAAGCGCCTGCTTCTCTAAAACATTGTTCTTTAAAACCAATCACAAAACGAGGTACAACTTTTACAACTTTTCAATTTTTGGACTTAACAGTCCATTACAAACAACAACATAGTTCAATAATTACATATAATATAAATACAATACACAAAGCCCCTCCTCCCAGACCTGGCTTACACTTACCTTAGGAATGCGCCAGCTCTAGGTCGGGGCCCCTCAAGTTGTATCTAAACATGTCCTTTGAGGTGTTCATTACCCTGACCATAGCAACATCCGATATGATCTTCGTAGTCACCTGCGAAGGCCACTCCTCATCCCCCATCCAGGGCATGGGCTCCTCCCTCCGGGAAGCAAGCTTCTTTATTTTATCAAATTAGCCATGGAGACCTTACACTTACATAAAAATCAACAAGTCAATCAAACATAAAAAATACACTATCACTTTTCCCTTCCTCCTCTTTCCGGACCTCCAGTCAAATATCTAGCTGCCTGTAGAGCAGACCACGTTGACAGCTGGGGAGTTCAGAAAGAAAGCGAAGTGCCTATTATCAAATGTTTGTGTCACACAGTGCCACAATTTATAACTCACCCTCAAAATAACTTGTGCCCGCATCCTCTGCCATCCTCCACGCCTCTTTCAAAGCCGAATCGAGTTCCGTGTCAGCATTGCCCAGGTACAAGCGATATTCCTCATTGAGCCCCTTCAGCCCAAACGTCACGTCAAACGTTATGGCCTCCACAGCTATCTGAGAAGGCTATTCGGGGTCCTGTGTGAAGGCTAAAGGTGCTCCCTTATGGTGCTTTTCCATCTCCTTTTCAATTTCTCCGCCTTTATAGAAGAAGATCAATACATCATCTTCCTCTGGGGGCGGGATACCCAATTATTTCATTGGTGGCACAGTTCCCACCAACGGTGTTTCTTCTCCTGCCAGTAGCACAACCCCAACCGACGTTATTCCGGGACATTCCGGTACTATGTCCCGTTTCTCTTCCTCTTCCTCTTTTTTTCTTTTCAACAGAGGGAGGGTGCGTCTCCTCCGTGGCCGGAAGATTCGCCTTCATTCCTCATCCCTAGGATCATTCGGTGAGCACCCATTGTTGCTCACCTTCTTCCTCTTACGGCCCCTGTTTGAGGAGTCCTCTGCTTCCTCGGCCGCCTTCATTCCCTCTTCTACAGGGGTCTCACTCAACTGCTCCGGGACCTTATTTTGTTCCCGGGGACAGTTTTTCTTTATATGGCCAGACTCCAGGCACCGATGACACCTGGGGGGGAAACCCTCAAGTATCACTGGGTACCTGCACCCAGCCATTTAAAAAAAATCTGGAAAAACCAGATTGGCTGATTGGGTCCAAAGGGTCAAAACAGCTTTTGACCCAACCCAATCAGCCACAGGA